>NW_017308092.1:29519-33415 GCF_000935625.1 Nanorana parkeri | reverse complement strand
CGTCTCTCCCCCAACGTCTGTCAGAGTCTCTTTCTCTCTCCTCTTCTCCCCCCGATATCCTCCCCCCAGCGTCGGTCAGCCAGTACTACTACCTCCTTACCTTTACAATCAACAGTCAATGTAAAAAAAATGTCTGATGAAGTCACGTGTTTTGACGTAACGTACGTAGGGCAGAGCTTCTGATGTCACTGCACTGAGCTGAGCCGGACGAACAGGTTTTTTTATCGCTTTGCTGCCATTTGCCCTGCTGGTCTGATCCAGCAATACCCAATGCCTGTACTGTTTATATCATTGTGAGTACGCATTTTTTATTGAATACATTGCATTTTATTGGACGTAACGCACTATGTCCTTTTTCTCTTTCCACCTGGATTTATACTGGTACCTGTGATCTGAGGAGACCTTATCACCTTTTCTGTGCATGGTCTTCCCTCCCCCATTAAGAAATTAAAAAACGCATTTGACCTAGCTCTGTAGGTCTACCTCCCCAGGTGAGCACTCACTTGTTGTCATCACTCACTGGGTGGTGGTGAAGGTCTGCCTGGATTGTGTGATTATCCTTACCTGAGAGTTATATGCAGATTGGCTGCGAATCATCTGAAGGATTTTTTTTTGCACAATCACCATTGTTTGCTTTTGTTTTTTATTTGAGACTTTTTATTGTCTATATTGCTTTTTTGTCTTTGTGTAGATATTTTCTATGCCTCATTTGTTTGAAGGCTCATATATGTGACTCACTTATATATGTTTCAATGTATTAGATATGTATGATTATTAGCTCGGCACAATATGTTTATATGTTATTCTGCCTATTACCTGTATTTCTCATTTTGGAAAAAAAAAAATCTTGAAATAAAGAATTTATATAAACAAAAATTAAAAAATAAACTTATATACAATTGGTCGTAAAGCATAACAACAATGCTGAGTAATGCGTAAATGAACCATGGTATGTTTGGACAAATATAAAATGAAAACCCCAAGTTTGACAATGGGGAGGCGAATTCAACTAAGGTGAAGTAAAACTAGGCGTTAAACAAAGGTGTCCGCTAAAGTGGTATTGCTAGTGTGCAATCATTAGAAATATGATGGAGCTGATAGGGAAAGTACTAAGGGATTGGGAACTCACTGCAGTACTCTGCCCCCGCTCAAAGCAGGACTAGGCATAGTAGAGAGGATTTCTGATACTTTTTGTAAAATGTTGTTGCCATCCAATACACGCTGCTGCAAATCTAGTGGATCCAAGATTCAAAGGCAGTGATGTAGTGAGTGATGAGAATAAAGCCACTGCATTTGACCATTTGACCAGATTTTCAGATGAAAAAAGTGCAACAGATTGGCCCAGGTGGAGATTACTCCATCCTTACAGTTAAGTGTAGATGGAGGAATCTGTTGCACCTTTTCCATCTGACCACAGAAAATCTGCAGATAATTGTGAGGTGTATGGCCAGCTTTAGAAGTGATCGAATAGAGCACTCTTCCAGCACCTTATGGTTCTATACATCTTGGCTGACTCCGTCCTTTGTCCATCTGTAAGACTTAGAAAGCATAATTAGCCAGGAGCAATGTCTTTCTGAGGACACAGAAACCCTGCATGACTGACCCGATTACCCTGGCACAACTGCAGCATACTCATTTGCAATGTGATGCATTCACCACTGCTCCTTTACTTTCCAGTTTTATAGGCTGTAGTCCAATTTTTTAACGCCACTTAGCTACCAGGCACTTTGTTCCCAAAGCCCTGTGTGAGCAAGCTCAAAATGAGTGATGCACTTGTTTATAATACACCTGCTCAATGAGAGACACCTGAGCTCAATTAACCCCTCCCCCTAACAAGAGCACTGCAACCTGAGGCAAAAAAAAAAGGGAACAGTTTAAAAAAACTGACAGAAAAGGAAAAAGAGTTTAAATACTAAAAAGGGTCTAAAAAGGAAGGAAGGGAGACAACAAGTATTCAAAAAATCAAGCACTCAATATATCCCAAACAGTTCAAATCCAATTTTTTAACGCCACTTAGCTCCCAGGCACTTTGTTCTCAAAGCCCTGTGTGAGCAAGTACTTATGTTCCTTTACCATTACCCAGTACCCTGAACACAAACCATGCGATCCTTCAGGTTCATCTGGGTTTGGAAGTAAAACATATACCTGATTGTGCAGTTCTTTAAGATGTCCATGCAGCACAATAACATATTCAGTAAGTGAACCATAAGATTTTACCGAAGCTTGTGGAAATACAAACCTGTCCTTGGAAATTATCCAAACAATATCTCCTAAGGAGAAAGTTTCTTGTTTTATCTAGGTGCAGTGCTTAGAGCAAATAAAGCTATAGGCAGTCCCTGAAGCCAATTCAATCCTGTTTCTGCTAAGAGCTTTAAGTTTTCCTTTAAATTAGACAAAAGGCTATGCAGATATTGTTCAATCTAGAAAACTATCAATACTTCCTATATTATCTGTCCTCTAAAACTCATATAGGCCTATTTTAGGTAACCATATAGTCTATATGTAGCCTTTAGGATAGGTACAATGATTCTGAAATGTGAACTGGTGGAGTTTTCACTCTTTCCTTGAGTTATGTAAAACACAATTATTCATGCATACATACATACTACAATTTTAAAATTCTAAAAAATCAGATCTACAAATCTACCATTCCCCCCTTTGGCTTCATAGAGCCACATTTTAAAGCTTCATCAAGATGACAATTCATTTTTCCCCTTTTCTTATAACCTTCTTATACAGTGTTTTCTTGTGTCTACTAAAAATACACTTTAGTTTCCAGCTTATTCTTATCAAGTGGAAGCCATGCAGCTGTTTAGCCACTCAATCTTGTTGTGGAAAATTTCCTTGGGATTTGCACACAAATCCGCACTGCACCAAAATGTGCACTTTCAGCATCAAATCAATGCGCCAAGCACAAAGAATTCCATTGCACTTAAAAGCACGTTTGTATCTAGCTCTTTGGTATAAGGAAAAATGAAGTACTTCAGTAGCGCCAGATAGAATCAGAACAGATGCTGCTTCAAGCTGGAATCTCGGTGTGTAAGTCCTCACTAGCAAAGGGACTTCGTTTATTTATAGGCACAAAAGGGCTAACGCCTAGAGGGAGATGGTGTTACAGCTTCAGCCAATCAGCCCAAAAAGTACAGTTACATAACAAAATAAAAGGGGAGTACCCCACGTGAATGCGTAGAGAAACGCACATGACGCACGTGCGCTGGTTGCACGTAAATGAGCGCACCCATGCTAACCAAAGGAACCACGTGCGCGGAAATTGTCACGCCTACCGGATGGAGTAAGGTTTGGATCGCAGCTGCGGACTAGTATGAGGTGAAAAGGCAGGAGGAGATGGCTTCTCAGGCAGGAATCTCAGGCGTCACTCTCAGTCTTAGCGGAGAGTTTGAGATTCTAGCATCACAGCCGTGTGGAATCAACGAACGTATAATGGAGAGGGTTATTACTTCATAACCTGTCTCTCAAAGAGTACACTGAAGTCTGTATTAAATAATGATAACAGTTGTAAGCAGAGCTAAAGCATGCAAAACGTCTAACTGCCAGTTGGTCCAAATGCACAGGTGATAGTTTTCCCCATAGGCAGTCTATATCACAATTGAGGCTTGAACAGAGAAGGGCTCCAACCGGAGCAGTACTTGCGGTTTGGTATCTGCGAGTGGCAGCAGTGGTGGATCCTAAGGGGTGAAGGTGAGGCGTTCCAGGCTCTGGGATCCTTGGCACAGTAGGAGCAGTGTGGAGGTTCAGGAGGCAGCAGGCGTTCTGACTCCAATAGTGGAACGCCATGCTGCCTCTTCAGTGGCCTCATATAGTCCCAGGAAGTGGGAGGTGGCGCCGGCCCGAACCGAGCGGCTTCCGCGTTCCACCGGGGAACGCACGCCGCTCGA
>NW_017308092.1:28773-29322 GCF_000935625.1 Nanorana parkeri | reverse complement strand
CAGGAAGTCGAGCGGCTTCCGCGTTCCGCAGTGGAACGTAGAGCGGCTGTCACTGCAGGAGGTAAGACCGGAGCGGCACGGCCCCGACGGGTGCCGTTACAGTACCCCCTCCCTAAGGGAACACCCCTGGAGTTCCCAGCAGGAGCGGGTCGGACAGGGTACCTTCGATGGAAATTCCGGGTCAGCCGAGGAGCATGCACATCTTGAGAGTCCTCCCAGGAGTCATCCTGTGGTCCATATCCCTTCCATCGTATGAGGTATTGGAGAGAGGAACCCCTTCTTCGGGAATCTAGAATCCTCTCAATTTCATACTCAGTCTCGCCCTGAACCTCGACTGGCGGAGCAGGGAGAGGTTCCCTGTTGGGAACGGGTTTGGTCTGAAGGGTTTGAGCAACGATACGTGGAATGAAGGCTGGATCCTCCACTCCAGAGGAAGAACAAGACGTACAGCGTTGGTGTTCAAGACCTTCTCTATGGGAAATGGCCCAATGAACTGCCGGCCGAGTTTACGTGAGGGTACGTTGAGACGCAGATTTTTTGCGGACAACC
>NW_017308092.1:7407-28760 GCF_000935625.1 Nanorana parkeri | reverse complement strand
GTCATAATACCTTTTTTGCCGTTCTTGGGCGGCCTTTAAGTTGGATTGTAGACTTTCTGAGGTTATTTTCAAACAGGAGAGGTAATCTTGCACGGAGGGAACATTAATGGGTATGGACAAAGAAGGTAAGTTGTTAGGGTGGAACCCATAATTTGCATAGAAGGGTGCATGCTGGGTGGATGAACTAGTGGCGTTGTTGTACGCAAACTCTGCGAGTGGTAGTAGTTCGGCCCAGTCGTCTTGGAGATGTGTCTGAGGTATTGCTCCAAGCATTGGTTTATTCTTTCTGTCTGGCCGTTTGTCTGAGGATGGTAGGCTGTAGACAACCCTTGCTCTATTTGAAGGGCTACGCATAGGGCCCTCCAGAATTTGGACACAAACTGACTACCCCTATCAGAGATAATCCGGGTAGGTAAGCCGTGCAATTTGAGGATTTGACTGATGAAGGTGTGTGCCGTCTCTGTTGATGTAGGTAGTTTTTTCAAGGGGGAGAAATGGGCCATCTTTGTCAATAGGTCGACTGTGACCATTATGGTATTGCATCCTTCTGATCTGGGTAGATCCACAATGAAATCAAGGGAGATGACCTCCCAGGGTCGGTTTGGTATGGCCAATGATGGCAGTAGTCCATATGGAGGCTTTTGCTCGTGTTTAGTAGTGGTGCAGACATCGCAGGGACCTGGTGTAGGTGGGCGTCGCAGTCCTGCGCAGGCGCGGCACGTGTCAGCCGCCCCAGCTCACCGACGTGTAGTGGTGACGTCTGGCAGCGCTGCCCGTCGCCGCTTCGCGCAGGCGCATCGTTGGCCTCCTTCGTCTCTCCCTCCAGAGGCGTCCACGTTGGGCGCAGGCGCGCCATGGAACTTCACCCCCTCCAGACGCAGCACTCGGCATAAAGCCGAGATCCGGTAGTTGATCGGCGTCTTTCTGTTGATTGTGGTAGGACGCTGATCAACTCAGCGCCCCACTCGCCTCTAAACCAACCCGGACCCAGAGACTTAACCTGGAACCTCTCAGAGACCACAAAATGCAAGTACCCTGGGCTATGCTGCCAGATAGAACCAGCACTCCTGAGCCAGCTATAAGCCTAAAGTATACTAGTGACAATACTGAATGCTATCAGCTGTGTACTGCTTCTATACCTCCTATGCTACCTCCAATTGATATTGTGACAAACCATAGATGCTCCTAATATATTACCAACTCCCTAAAATTGCATTGTCAGAAGTAACTTGCATTTACTAATTGCCTCATTGTTTGCCTATGCTATACTCTGCCTGTTGCTGCCCTGTAGGGGATTCTGAGGAAGTGACAGTTTCTCTTAAACCAATATACCAATATTGCCTGCCATATATACGGGTGTGATGTGTTGCAACCTCCTCCTCACTTACTCTAAAAACTGGGCATTCTAGGGAGTAGTTGCTATCTGATACCCGTTCCTATAAACTTCTCCTATCCGCAGTTGCGATCCACTGGGGAATTTGACCCTCGCCTGAGGCGAGCCTTACAGTACAGAAAGAACCAAAAGATGGATCCAGCGGAATTAGCCCAACACATCATCAACCTAACTCACCGGATGGAGGACCTCACGTTGAACGTGAGAGAACTTGGCAACGAGAACAAAACCCTGAGAGAGACTATTTCGCAGAGGTTGCCCGAGGGGGCCTCTGCCAGCCCAGGGCCCGAGCCCAAGGTGAGTCCTCCCGAGATCTTTTCAGGGGATCGTAAGGAATACAACGACTTCTTAAATGCTTGTAAATTTATGTTCGAATTAAAGCCCAGGTCATACCCAAACGATCATGTGAAGGTACGCACCCTGATATCTTACCTGCATGGTGAGCCTCGGGCCTGGGCCAACACGTATTTAGAGACTGATGACCCACTGTTGGAGACACACAACGGTTTTACCGCGGCAATGTCCCAACTGTATGAGGATCCAGGTAAACAAATAACAGCGGAAACCGCCATCAGAAGTATTCGGCAGGGGAAACGCCCTGTGGAGAACTTCATAGCAGAATTTAAACGATGGGCGCGCCAGACGGAATGGAATGACATTAGCCTTTGGAACCAATTCCGTCTGGGCCTCTCCGAGGCGGTTAAAGATGAATTGGCCAGAATTGAGTTACCGCAGACCCTAGAAACGCTCATTCAGCTCTCTATCTCCATTTACCGTCGCTTGAGAGAATGTCGCACCGAAAAGCTCACGGGGATACCTTGGACACCATGAAACCATCTACGTTCCCCCCAGTCGAACCCATGGAGGTCAGCATCATCAGAGGACCAATAACATCGGAAGAACGGTCCAGACGTGGGATGCAGAACCTCTGCATGTACTCTGCCTCCCCCGAACACCTTGTGGACGACTGTCCTGCTGTAAGGAGGAAGAATACAGGTAAGGATCTTCGCATTGCTAAAATTTCCTCGCCTCATCTGAAATCCACAAATTACCTCTATATATCCTTATCCTTGCAGTGGGAACAAAAAAGAATACGGGTTAACGCCCTAGTAGACTCCGGCGCATGTGGAAACTTTATAGACAAACAACTGGTCTCCCAACACCACATCCCCAGCTTCGTGGACGGAACATCATTGGTCTCTGGACCAATCGATCTACAGACACAACCCCTGATGGTGACCAACAACGAGGATCACAGGGAATATATGGATATATATGGATTTCGATATAATACCTTCTCCGGTTTTCCCTGTCATACTCGGCATCCCCTGGTTACGACTACATCAACCAGACCTCATTTGGGCAGAAAACAAAGTCCTGTTAAACTCAACATACTGTCACACCACCTGCTATCCATCAAAAAGCATCATGCATCTCGACCTGCAAAAAATCCCCCACCAATACCAGGAATTCCAAGACGTTTTCAATCCCATCAACGCAGAGGTACTTCCACCACATCGCCCATACGACTGCCCCATCGATCTCCTCCCAGGCAGTACGGTTCCCGTAGGTAGAATCTATCAGTTATCCCAACCGGAATTGATTCACCTCAAAGGTTACCTCGAAGAAAACCTGAAAAAAGGATTAATCCGCCCATCTACCTCCCCTGCAGGAGCTGGAGTGTTCTTCGTCCACAGTAAAGACGGCAGCATCAGACCTATCATCATCGATTACCACGCCCTGAACGCCATTACGGTTAAGAATCGCTACTCTCTACCCCTCATTCCGGAACTCATTGAACGCCTGCAGACGGTAAGAATTTAAACCAAGTTGGACCTAAAGAGGTCATACAATCTAATACGAATGCGGGCAGGCGATGAGTGGAAAACTGCTTTCAGGACCCGATACGGGCTGTTCGAGTATATGGTTATGCCTTTTGGGCTGTGCAACGCCCCAGCCACTTTCCAATGCTTCATTAATTACATCTTCAGAGATATCCTAGATGTATGCGTGGTAATCTATTTGGACGACATCCTCATCTACTCCGACACTCTCCAGGACCACCGTAAGCACGTACGGTGGGTCCTCTCCCGACTCAGAGCCCAGTCCAGTTCGCCAAATTGGAGAAATGCACCTTTGAGAAGGAGACGGTTCCTTTCTTGGAGTACGTGATCTCCCCGGAGGGAGTGCAGATGGATACCTCCAAGATTGATAGCATACTGAACTGGCCCGTGCCCCGATCCCACCGGGCTCTGCAACGCTTCCTTGGTTTCTCAAATTTTTACAGGAAATTCATTAGAAATTTCTCCAGTACTGTTAAGCCGCTATCCTCTCTCACCAGCTCCAAGGTGAAATACACCTGGAAGATGGAACATCAGAAGGCATTCGATGACCTGAAGAGGAGGTTCACTATCGCACCCATACTGAAATTTCCTATCCCCTCTTCCCAATACGTTCTTGAAGTGGATGCCTCCGACTGGGCCATCGGAGCAGTACTGTCCCAAAGGGAATCGTTTTCCACTCCACTTCACCCAGTGGCATTCCATTCCAGAACGCTAAACGACGCCGAGCGCAATTACCCAATTGGAGAAAAGGAACTGCTGGCGATCAAACATGCCCTGGAGACCTGGAGGCATTTGCTAGAGAGTACCACTCTACTTTAAAAACTGGGCATTCTAGGGAGTAGTTGCTATCTGATACCCGTTCCTATAAACTTCTCCTATCCGCAGTTGCGATCCACTGGGGAATTTGACCCTCGCCTGAGGCGAGCCATACACGTACTCATGGATGGATTTCGCCATACCAGGCCACCAAAACTTTCTTTTGACTAGGTCGACAGTCTTTGAAACTCCAGGATGACCTCATCATGTAGGAGTTGGATCACCAAGGTTTGCATGATAGGTGGTACGTACCATTTGTTGTCCTTGATATAGAATCCTTCACCGTTTTAGGAGAGTCCAGAGGGAAGACAGGAGTCTTTGATGGAGAGACTTTGTTTCAGTAGTTGTTTGAACCTGGTAGCGAGTCCCACGAACCGCTCTGAGGGAATCAGGGAATAAGGTGGGTCGGAGTCTACTCCATCTTCGTTAATGCGGGAGAGGGAATTCGATTTTATGTTTCAAGAGCCCGGCCGGTAGGATATGTGGAAATCAAATCTATCAAATACAGACTCCATCGAACCTGACGGGCAGACATAGTCTTACAGGTTTTGAGGAACTGTAAATTGCGGTGGTCTGTAAAGATGGTAATTGGGTATCTAGTACCTTCCAGGAGATGCCTCCAATTGCCCAGCGCATCCTTGATGGCAAGTAACTCCTTTTCGCCAATGGGGTAGTTTTTCTCGGCAGAGTTCAGAGTTCTAGAAAAGAATGCAGCTGGGTGTAAGGGTTCAGAGTGAGAGGGACGTTGTGAGAGCACTGCCCCTATCACGGGGTGGAAGGCGTCAACCTCTAGTACGTAGTGGAAACCGGGGTTCGGTAATTGGAGGATTGGAGCAGAAGTGTATCTTACTTTGAGGGTGTCAAAAGCCTCTTGCGCTTCTTTACTCCATGAGTAAGGTATCTTAGTGCTGGTTAGTCTCGTCAAGGGTTTGACAATCGCGGAGAAGTTTTTGATGAATTTGCGGTAGTAGTTGGAAAATCCCAGGAATCTCTATAAGGCCTTCCTGTATTGGGGAATCGGCCATTACAGGATGCAGTCTATTTTTGACTGGTCCATCTGGATCCCTTCAGGGGTAATCCTGTTACCAAGGAAGGAGATGGATGGCTTTTCAAAAACGTTTCTCCAGCTTGACATATAAGGAATGGGCCCGTAGGCGGGCTAAAACCCATCAAAAGTGTTTTCTATGTTCTACTGGGTTATCTGAGTATACTTAAATGTCATCTAAGTATATGATGACACAGACCTCTAGCAGGTCCCTGGAAATGTAATTCACAAAATGTTGGAATGTGGCAGGAGCATTACACAACCCGAAAGGCATCACAGTATACTCGAAAAGACCGTACTTGGTCCGGAAGGCGGTCTTCCATTCATCCCCTGCCCGAATCCGTATGAGGTTGTAGGCCCCTCTGAGATCAAGTTTGGTATAGATTCGTGAAGTCTGTAACCTCTCGATAAGTTCCGGGATGAGTGGAAGTGGGTAGCGTTTTTTTTACCGTGATCTTGTTTAGCCCCCGGTAGTCAATTATAGGTCGTAGCGCACCGTCCTTATTCTTCACGAAGAACATCCCGGCGCTGGCAGGGGATGTGGATGGTCTGATGAATCCTTTCTTTAGGTTGTCATCCAAGTACCCCTTCCAGGTGGGCTAATTCCGGTTGTGATAGAGGATAGATCCGACCCGTAGGAATGGGACTGCCTGCAACTAGCTCGAGAAGACATCAGAAAACTAATTGACATGAGACGGCAAAACCTCGGAAGAAATCAGCAAAATAGGGGAAACGGGGTAACACGTCTCAGTACAATACCTTGAGTGTAACTGGACTTTTCCCTCTGTCCATAGTATCGTAGGTTGGTGAAGTTTCACCCATGGAAGACCCAACACTATTGGAAACAGAGGAGAAGAATTGATATCGAATAAAAGATACTCGGTATGGCCCTCCTCACAGGTCACCAGTAGTGGCTGGGTGTGGGACGCAATCGGCCCCGCAGTGGAGGTAGACCCATTGATAAAACTCACAGACAAGGGTTTCTGCTTCAACACGTGAGGTATTTTATTTTGTTTTACAACAAGATGCATGTCAATGAAATTACCACAGGCACCAGTGTCCACCATGGCGTTAACAGTGATCCTCTCGTGGTCCCACTGCAAAGTGAGAGAGACATAAATGTAAGGATTGGGTTGGACAATGGTAGGAGTTAATTTACAGATATGGGAGACATTACCTACTGTCTTCCTTTTGACCACGGGCATGTGGCTACCATGTGATCTGGGGAGGCGCAGTAGAGGCACAAGTTCAGAGAGCGTCTCCTGCCCTTCTCGGCCAGAGAGAGAGGTCCACGAATGGCTCCGACCTTCATGGGCTCGTCCTTTTGAGGGGATCTGAATCTCCGGGGGACAGTATTGCTGCCGTATAAACGTTCAGTCCTCCTCTCTCGGAGACGTCGGTCGATGGTTACTGAACGTTGTATCAAGTCATCCAGGGTGTGGGGTAGTGCATCGCGGGCAATCTCATCCTTCAGCGCTTCAGAGAGACCGAGGCGGAATTGGTTCCGTAGACCGATGTCGTTCCACTTGGTCTCTCTGGCACAACGCTTGAACTCCGAGATATAGTCCTCAACCGGTCTTCTACCCTGCTTGAGGGCCCTTATAGCGGTTTCGGCGGTCAACTGTTTGCTGGAATCCTCATAGGAATCCTCATAGAGGAGTGACATGGAATCCATAAACCGGGGGAAGGAATCCAGTAGCTCATCCTCCTCCTCCAGGTATGTTTCTGCACAAGCTCTGGGCTCCCCTTGAGGTAAGAAATGAGGGTAAGGACCTTTATTCGGTCAGTAGGGTATGTTCGGGGGTGTAGGTCGAACATTAATTTGCATGAACTTACGAACTGACGGAAGTTCTTCCTATCGCCAGCAAAAGGTTCTGGTTCTACCGCAAACCAACAGCGATATTATACAAAAACTTATGCATAAACCCCATCTAAAAACCCCTAGGCCGTATTGACCAGGGGTCTATAGAGGACTAATATATACTCTATCCCCAGCCAATACACCTATCCCTCCCAGTACAAATATTAAAGTATTTAACAATCCCCTCTCCCCGTACTTATACACAAAGAGTGAAAAAGCAAAAAGTGTTCTTTTGCTGAGAGGAGTTAGCCGCAATAGCTAGCAGAGAAACCAGATGACGGCTTTAGGACAACAAAAAATTTCAAAAACTGAAATAGAGTCTATCTTACCAAACCTGGTCGGTCTTTTTTGCTGTACAAAACCGGGGATCCGGTCTCCCCTTCTCGGCTAGCTGTGCTGGAAATTGCCGTCGGCTCCTTAGGACCAGGCTCGCCAGCTGTTGTAGAAAATTCGCACACAAATCCGCACTGCGCCAAAATGTGCACTTTCAGCATCAAAATGCGCCAAGCACAAACAATTGCTTTGCGCTTAAAAGTACGTTTGTATCAAGCTCTTTGGAATCAACGAAGGTATAATGGAGAGGGGTATTACTTCATAACCTGTCTCTCAAAGAGTACACTGGAGTCTGTATTAAATAATGATAACAGTTGTAAGCAGAGCTAAAGCATGTAAAACGTCTAACTCCCAGTTGGTCCAAATGCACAGGTGATAGTTTTCCCCACAGGCAGTCTATATCACAATTGAGGCTTGAACAGAGAAGGGCTCCAACCGGAGCAGTACTTGCGGTTTGGTATCTGCGAGTGGCAGCAGCGGTGGATCCTTAGGGGTGAAGGTGAGGCGTTCCAGGCTCTGGGATCCTCGGCACAGTAGGAGCAGTGTGGAGGTTCAGGAGGCAGCAGGCGTTCTGACTCCAATAGTGGGACGCCATGCTGCCTCTTCAGTGGCCTTATATAGTCCCAGGAAGTGGGAGGTGGCGCCGGCCAGAACCGAGCAGCTTCCGCGTTCCACCGTGGAACGCATGCCGCTCGAATCAGGAAGTCGAGCGGCTTCCGCATTCCACAGTGGAACGCAGAGCGGCTGTCCCTGCAGGAGGTAAGACCAGAGCGGCGCGGCCCCGACGGGTGCCATTACAGAAATTCCCTATTCCCATTAACCTATGACGTGGAGTCATGCCCATCTCTCTAAACGGCCACGTGTATGCACATCCGCCATCTTCGCCAGCATGGACCCATTCGATACTGTTCTGAGTGACCAGTATCTAGTAAAATCATTCTATTTGTTTTTATAGGTTTGAGACTATCTGCGGGGACATTGCTAATGCTATGGTCAATGTACGGTACCAGCACACAAACTGACAAAACACCCACACACACTGCGAACATGTCTCCAAGCCCATGAGAAGGTTTTCATACTGACCGTTTTACCGCTGGTCCCGATTCAACCCAAGTACGCTTTTCTAAAGCGTTCCTTGGTAAAATCCGACACAGGGAGACAGATGACAATCTATAGAACACACACACATCCTAATATAAAAATGCCCACATGAGTCCATATAATAACATTTCCACAACAATCTGTTTTGTGGTTACCCATTGCAACTGTATCAATGTCTTTTGTATGTGCCTTCACTTTTACCACTGCTATTTCAGTGAGCAAACATTGGCTTCCAGCAAAGTTGCCACTTGAGTGGAATACTTAAACTTATCATTATATATCCAGAAATCTATACTTTGAAAAGTGCCCCAAAATCATGAACTACTCCATAGGCATTGCAAGAGTCAGCAAAAACGTCACTGACTGTCCCTCTGCCATCTAACACAATTATAACTATTCTGACTCCGATTGTTGTGATAGCGAAATATATCCCTTGCTGAGACCTCTATGCCTGGCCTGTATAAGCAGATATACTCACTGCGGACAATCCTTGTCAGATAGCTGAACTCGTCAATACCGATTCATTCAAAAGGAGGTGTTTATTCTTAACATCAGGATTACAGCAGATGATAGGAACAGCAGATGACTGGTTATAGTATTGTGCGGTCAGAAAATGATGCCTTGTCTATCATACTGCGCAGAGTATATGTGTCCTATTTACATGTGGCCTGTAGCTGTGGCCATGACACAGGAAGTACTGCACTCAGGAAGAAGGGTGGGGCTACATACAGAAGAAATACGTCACAAAGGGAACACAGAACATGTTTGATACCAAGAAAGGCCACTAGATGGCAACATATAACTAACTATACAAACGTCCATAGGAAAATGATATGGACAAAACAATCTATATAAATTCTCATCTATATAAACTTTTGTGACATATTCTATGCCCCATTGGGGCGGCACACTCCCCCTGCACTCAGGAAGAAGGGTGGGGCTACATACAGAAGAAATACATCACAAAGGGAACACAGAACATGTTTGATACCAAGAAAGGCCACTAGATGGCAACATATAACTAACTATACAAACGTCCATAGGAAAATGATATGGACAAAACAATCTATATAAATTCTTATGACATATTCTATGCCCCATTGGGGCGGCACAATAACACTTTTCATTTTACAACCTGAACTGAATAATAGGGTGATAAAACTTTGAAACAAAACAGCTTCTTAAGTGATTATTGCCAGACCAGTAACAGGTGAGCCCTTCTCAGTGTAGTACCTTGATCCATCTTCTACAAACCCCATTTGTTCGCCTGGCAACAACGTTTTCCCATTCTTCTGGGGGAGAAGACATAATATAATTGCTTACAAATATTATACCCTTTTACAATAATAACATTTATATTTTGTCAACCTGGCTACAGGAAAGGTGCTCAATGGCTCAATGTTACTATGTTCAACACCTATTCCACAGCTCATGAGACTATTAGAATATTGCCCAGTACTATATCTGCTGTCTTCTCAACCAGAATGGTTGCCTGTAGAGGTAACAGGGTCCAGAGGCTGTGAACAATACCCCACCGGCTTATATTTATCTGAATATTAGCCTCATGGCAAAAGAAGCAAATACTCCTTTCCATAATTAGACAGTGCTAAAGCCGGAGCTGCCAGTATGGCTTCCTTCAGAGCCTCTTTTGTCTGCTTCTCTTTAGCAGTAAGATTACAATATACAATTTACTTGATGTTAAATAATATAGGAGTTTAGCAATTTGTGACATCTTAAGGACCCACTGCCTGTAATAAACCACAAGGCCCACAATTCCCCTAAAACATGTATCACATAGTATTTGACAGGGGTATTCTTATCAGTGGGCTTTTTTTCTTTCCCAGACAAAAAGGAGTGCGACAAAGGGGGTAAACTTCTTTAAATGCTCCTTCTCTCAGGCATATTCCTATGTGATCCCTTGTACCCCTTTCTGCTGATAGGAGAGAGGGCTTCGAAGAAAACATCTCTCCCCAGCGGATTGCAGGGCACAGTATCTGACAGAAGAAAATTTTGCCTGTATAGGGGCTGCTTCCTTTAATTGTGTAATAGACCCATTAAAGGCAATTACTAGACTTCTGACTGATTTGAGGGAGTAGTGGTGCACAGTGAGATAAGAGAACAGAATGGGTGTCTCCAATATCTACCAATAATTCAATGTATTTAAAAAAAATTTTACATCTGTTTCTAACATCACTGGCAACACTTAAAGACCCTAGATCCCTCCAATCCACTTGGCGCCTGAGTGGGAGGAAGAAGGCTCCTCTTCTTCTATGCAAATTATTACTGATGCTAATATATTCTGCGACGGCAACTTACCTCTAATTATAAATATCTTCCAACATTCCAAAGGCGATGTGTGATACACTGCATCCGTGGCCACCGGTGCAGTCGCCCCTACCTTTTGTACTTATAAAGATTATAGAAGAGATAAAATACTACCTGAAAGTACACTGTTACTAACTATCTCTGTAACCTGATTTAGATTTCTAATTAGTATAGTTACAATATAAAGTGTACTTACAATCATTTCTTCTGACATATCCCCTCTTCTTCAAATTATTTTGGCAAAATAACAACACTTAATACCTTAGCTGTTTCATTACCTTTGTCATCCATTGTGACCATGCAGCTACTTCATTTGCTTCTGCCATTTTATTCTTAAATATGTGGTGCAGTGCTGTCCATACTCTTACATCATAGGTTCCATGTATTGGGACTAACCAATCTGTAGACTTTGTCAGAGTGTGCCACTTTTTGAGGTACCTAACTACCCATTTACCATAACGGGTCTGCAACTCCTCCCTGGGAGTCACTGGAGCTCCACCTACTTTAGGTCCTCCTCCCAACTGATTACCCATGGCGTAAATTCAGATAGGGCCTATAATCAGATCCCTGTTCTCACAAAACGTTCCCAGAACCTTTTGTCCTATCAACCTTCTGTGCTGAGGAAAAACCTCTCTCACACAGGTATACAGGGATATGATTCCTTTAGTGTGCTGAGGAAAAACCTGTCTCACACTGGTATCCCAGGGATATGATTCCTTTAGTGTGCTGAGGAAAAACCTCTCACACACAGATATACCAGGGATATGATTCCTTTAGTGTGCTGAGGAAAAACCTCTCTCACACTGGTATCTAGCACAAGTTTTCAAAGTATAAATTGAAAGTCACACAAAGGGAATCCTCTCTGTATATTTCATCAGATCTTTACCACTAGCACCACCACAAAAACCACAGAGAAGCAAATGAATAGTGCCTGTTAATACTCCTAACCTCTTACAAATGTTATAAGACACAAATGGATCACACAGATCTGTCTTATTGTCCAGATACATCAGCAAAAGTTAAAGGAGAACTATGAGGTAAGTGCTTTTCACTCACCTCATAGTTCTAGCCGACCTGTGACAATGAGACTGTCTCAGGTCGGCTCAGTAGATCGGGAGGTGAGCGAACACATGCCGGTGTTCGCTCACTTCTCGATCCTGTCACGACTCTCTGCCGTCACAGTGGAGGGGATGGATTCCCCCTTCCCCGCTCCGATCCACCAGCGCTGACTGGCGGAACGGACGGGGGAGGGGGCAGCTACAGCTGGCTCTGCCTCTAGATAGGCAGAGCCAGCTGATGTCGAGATCCGCCCAGCTGCGTGACTGACAGCTGCCTATCTAGAGGCAGAGCCAGCTGTCCGTCACGCAGCTGGGCGGATCTTATCATCGATGTCCGGGTCTGCTCCGGCTGTAGCGTTTCAGTATACCGTGAGCTACGGCTCGCGGTATACTGAGCCTAGGGTGACGGGAGGACGCTAGTTTGTATCCTCCCGTTACCCTAAGGAGAACTATGGGGAAAAGCCCTGACCCCATAGTTCTCCTTTAATACTCCACCAGCCTTTGCAGACTCATATAGTTAATTCCAGGGGACCGTCTGCTAATAGTACACAGGCAACAAATATAAAATTATTTAATTTAGGAGGAGATTAGTCAAACATCTTCAACAGTACATATATTTACCTTATGCTACACCAGAAATCCAACTTTATAATTTAGCACCTTGCTAAAATTCTAATGAGACTACAAGTACCAATTTACCAGTGTCTAAAATTTTAGCTATGAAGCCCAACAAACAGCCAGTTCATAGAGACTGTGTAGAGGTTTAGATAATAGTACAGTTGTCCACTTATGTTGCAGTTTATAGACACTGCTGTGGAACTAAAAAAGTGAAAGTCAAAGAAAAGATATTTCTTTCAAACAAGGCTTCAGAGCAGTACTGTGTAACACAGACCGTCACCCATATCAATCAACTTGGGCCTCCCAGCCAACACACAGCAGAACTACACTCACACAAGACACAATCATAAGAGAAGTTGAAAATAAAGATGGAAACAGTTGAACTTTTGCCTGGCTGATTACCAAACCTACCACAGCATTTCTAGACAACGGTAGTTTTTAGACAAAGGTTTAGGATTACAAAACAAATTTCACTCTCATTCACCATCTGCTTCTGAGTACCATTTGCTCACCTTCAAAACTCTGTACTCAGGTAAATTTAATTTAACCAAGAAACATAACACCTTCAATGTGCTTTATACTTCTTGAGGCAAAACCTTAAAAAGGTAAGCAAACCTTATGACCTCTTCCAGCTAGAACCCACTTACACAAGGTTAGTTACATTTAAGACAATATACACATTTAGGACAACATAAAAACAAACAATTGTCAGGGACTTACACAGCCGTGGTGTCTGGTCCGCAGATCCGGGCCCCTCCTCCAGTGCCGACGTCACATTATGACGTCGCGCTCCCAGGGACGCCGCTCGTAGCTCCGACCACTGAACGTTGGCTCCCTCGGTAAAAGCGTGGGAGATTCAATTGCACGGCGTTCAGTCAATGGAGACTGTACGTGGAGCAACTGCTCTCCTGCTCGCTGCATGAACCTCCTTACAGAGCCGAATACTTGCTACATTCTGCCATGGACTCGATCAGAAGGAGCCTCTACCTCCCCCTGTATCTCTACAGCCATCCCAATCGCAAGTAGTGGTTAGACGCATACTGTGTATACTAGCCTGGGCTGACTGCACTGCCACTTATTGGATTGAACTGTTATTACACTCTGCATTCAATATACGTTATCATTCTATCATAGTGTGCTTACTAGTATACCTTACAGTTAACTTCTACCAGCTGTGTTTATCAGAGATAAGAACTACCCTGTATTGAAACCTACCGGGCCTTGCCTACTCATATCAGGGACCGCGTCCCACCTCAGGCTCCCCTCCCGCCACCACCCTCACGTTTTAGGGATTAGGGTGTGCCAACGACTCCGGGGCCTGATGTCCGGTGCTGGCCTGTTGTCTAGCATTTATTACTGGTTCATTTTGCCGTTGCCGTTTGTTTATACCACTGTTGGTGCTGTTAATGTCCCTCCGTTTATTCTCTGCGATGTGGTTTTACTATTTGACGTACAGGCCTCCATGCCGTTCCTTGGGCCCCACGCTGCTCCTAGCTTCCATCCTGGGGCTGCACTGCCGTCTAGGTTTGGCTACGGTGGCTGTCCATGAGAGCGAGAACCAGGTTCGGCCACGGGACTACAATGTTGCACTATTGAATAGTATGCTTTAGTAGGTATGCATGTCTCAGGAATTACTTTGTGGCCCGCTGTGACGATTCTCCAATTCTCCCTTCCCTCTCACCTGGACCCCTGCCAGCACAAGCCTTACCTCCCACCGCCCCCTGAAGATGATCGCTTAAGCACTGTAAACACTAGGTCCTGCCCTCCACGCCTGGGTGGACAGGGCACCCCCACACCTTCTGAAATGCTACCATGCATTTCTCCCCATTGCTCAGCTTTGATGCTGATGTGGAATGTTACTACTGTCCATATTCTGGCCCTCCCTTTTCCCTCCTCTCCCTCTCTTCTCTCCTCTCTGCCCCCTTCCCCCCGACACTGGCCTTTGTCCGGAAGTACCCCTGTTTCTCACTCAGCCACCATCATAATGTCGACTAGTCGACCCCTTAAGATCATTTCACACAATGTGCAGGGACTCAACTCTCCCCGTAAACATAGACTCGCTTTTAACTACTTACTGTGTAGTTTAACAACATACTGTGTCCTCACACCCAACGTACTTCCACAAAACATCCCCAGATCTTTCAGGCCCTGTTCAGCGGAAAAAAAAAGGAGTCATCATCGCCTTCGACAAAAACACCCCATTTGTGTGCACCCACGAAATAGCTGACCCCACCGGAAGATATTTGTTGTTAAAGGGCACAATATTTGACATGGAGGTGACGCTGCTCAAATACTACGCGCCTAACACACATCAAATTGGTTTCTTTTCACACCTATTGGCTGTAGCTGAAAAACACAGAAAGGATACCCTGATAGTGGCTGGAGACTCCAACCTGGTTCTAGACCCTAAACTAGATAATTCGGGCCCTACTGCACCCTCTCTCCCCCCCCTATCTCCCCACTTCCGTACACTATTGCAAGACCGTAACCTCATTGACGTATGGAGGGACCGCCACCCAACAACTAGAGACTATACGTTTTACTCCCACCCCCACGCCAGCTCCTCCCACATAGAGCACATTTTTTTTGTTTCAAAATATTTATTGAATTTCAATAATTTAAAAAAAAAACAAACACGCTACAGATGCATTCACTTGACGCCAGACTACTGGCACTCTGACCCGGGAGGGTGGGCTTCATACCCTATAGCACCTGCCTCCATCAGGTCACCCCCACTCCCACCTAAGAGCTTCTGCTGACCTTGTTTCCCTCCTGACCCTCCCTACTTCCCCCCTTTACCCTTCCCTTACCTGAATGAACAACGAGGGTGGCGTACGGGTAGTACGCGGCCCCCCACAAATGTCTACACTTCTTTCTGTTACATCTAGAATATTAGAAGTTCACTAAATCATCTAGATTAATGATCTTAGAAATGTTTATTGGTAACTGTTTGTGTTAAACCGTTGTGTGCTGCTCCCACAGGAGCAGTGCCTATGTAGTGAAAGTGTCGAGGACGCTAAATATCCATATCTTGCCATCACACGTGCACCTCTGTCACTGATATGTTGGACTGATGTTTTGTATTGTTAACCAAAAATAAAATAAAAATTCTTGTTTAAAAAAAATAAAAAAATGGTTCACATGTAATAATGCAATTGCAGAGTATTCAATGCATACAGTATAAGTCAATCTTAAGGTACAAATGCAGTGATAGACATTATAACGGCATCTAGTGTAGACCAGTAACCAGAGAAAGATAGAAAAGAAAGAAAGAAGGTCTGATAGGGGGTCCATCGGAGAGGGTAGCGCCTTTAAGAGCCTGTAAGCATTACAAAGGGTCCGTGAGTAGTTGTTTCAGTTTAAGGCCGTTCAACTCAACCACAGGGTCACACGGGGACCTGTCAAAGAAGGGTGAGATTATTCATGTCCATGTTGGGATGATGAAACAGAATCCATGGTTCACAGATGTTTAGAAATTTAGTATTAGTGTCGGCTAAGATACAGGACAATTTTTCATTTAGCATTATGTTATCTAACCGTTGTGTAAATTCTCTATAGGGGATAGCTTGTTTCTTCCAATTGCCTGCTATGGTCAGTTTAGCTGCTAGGAAAATTTGGTGTGCCAAAGAGCGGTGCGAGATGTGTAAGCCCAGTATGGTGTCATGGCCTGTGTGGGGTCTTTAGTAATGTGTTTATGGAATACACTTGATAATAAGCGGTATATCCTAGTCCAAAAGCGTGAGGCAAATGGGCACGTCCACCAGGTGTGTAACATATCACCTGGGAGTGCACACCCCCGAAAACACTTGTTGGACAAGGATGGGTATATTTTGGCTAGTCGGGTAGGGACCATATACCATCTGTATAGAACTTTATAAGCTACTTCCCTATTTGTTATGTTAAGTGAACTCTTGGAAATGTTTTCCCATACCCGTTCCCAATCCTCAATGGTCCAGGACAGATTGAGGTCCTTCGACCATTTAGCAGGGTAAGTATGCCTGTCTAGATGCGTTAAGGAATTGAGTTGGGAATATAGAGTAGACACCAAGTGAGGTCCGTCCGGTGACCTGAGGCATATACGTTCAAAACATGTAAGTGGAGGGTTCTGGGCCTCTACCCTCACCTTCATTGATGATACCCAGTGTTGTAGTTGTATGAAGCGAAATAGTTCTGTGTTAGGGACCCCTTTATGTTCTCTAAGGTATGACCATGTTACATAGTTACATAGTTACATAGTATTTGAGGTTGAATAAAGACACATGTCCATCAAGTCCAACCTATTGTGTGTGTGTGTGTGTGTGTGTGTGTGTGTGTGTGTGTGTGTGTAAAGATCATGGAACATTTTGTACATGAAAATCATTTTTTTTTTTTTACTATCTATGGCAATATGTCTTTCGCACTCAGTTTTAGCCGTCCGTATTGCTAGTTTGCATCTTTTATTGTTTTCTTTATAGTTGTGGAACGCCAATGCCGTCCCCTCTATCTTATATTTTATGAAAGCCATTCGCTTTTCCTTTATGTGATGCTTTACAGTTTTATTCAGCCATACAGGTTTTGTTTTTGATCTTTTACTTTTATTACCCAATGGTATACATTTGGCAATTGCAATATGTAACGTGTTTTTAAAACATTCCCACTTTTGGTCCGTGTTTAGATTTTGAAATACATTTTCCCATTCGATTTCCCCCACTAGGTGGCGCAGTCTATCAAAGTTGGCCCTTCTGAAATTGAGGGTTTTTGTCCTACCAGCCCTCTTGCTTTTCCTATATTCAATACTGAAAGTGATCGCGTTGTGGTCACTATTGCCCAGAGTCTCCCCAACCACAATATCCTAAATTAACTCTGCATTATTAGTAATGATTAAATCTAGAATGGCATTTTTTCTAGTTGGGACCTCCACCATCTGTTCCATGAAGTTGTCTCTCAACGTTGGGGTAGTGTTGGTGTGTAAGAAATCTTATAGTCTGTTATATCCATTGTCACCCCACCATTTAAACAGAGCCGGGTTGGTGTACGCACATAGACCACATTTTTATACCACCCAATTTTCTCTCATCCGTCCTTGACGCCCACATTCTCTCTGCCTCTTGGTCAAACCACTCCCCTCTAAATCCCTATTTCCTGCCTCCTCCCAATTTAGTTGGAGACTAAACGACTCCCTTCTCTCTTTTGCGGACTCTGCTCACCACGTCCAACTGTGCCTCTCCCACTTTTTTTGCGGAAAATGCGCAATCAGTCACTCCCCCGATTACTATCTGGGAAGCCCATAAGGCGGCCAATGCGCGGCGAGCTCATCAGTCTGGCCTCTCGCCGAAAGAGAGAACGCAATAAAAGAGTGTCAGATCTCTCCTTAACATTGGAGGGGCTTGAGTCTGACTGGAACAGGACCCCCTCAATTCCTCTACGGAAAAGGATTGACCCAGTTCGGTTGGAACTGAACCTCCTCTTAAACGACTCGGAGGAAAAACAGCTCCGCTGGACCAAGCGCATGTTTTAAGCGTGCGCTAACAAACCTGGCCCTCTACTGGCCAACATGCTTAACTCTAAACCAAACCATGCCTCCGGTCAGACTCCATCTTTCCAATGGCACCATAACGGCAAACCCATCCACCATCCTTAATGTTTCACCTCCATCCTTTCTAAATTGTACGGCAAACCCTCCACCTTTCAAACCAGCCAGCCCGAGGCGCTGTTTACTGGGGTTGCCTTGCCCTCACTCAGTCATAATACTCTCCACTCCTACTGGCCATTCGCATGAACACAATTTTACCTGACTTAATACACCGAGACCAGGTGGGCTTCGTACCCTATAGGCAAGTGTTGGACAATACTCTGAAAATTATTCATCTCGTGCACCACATGCACTGCACTAAGACCCCCGGTATGTTCCTTTCACTTGACCTCCAAAAGGCATTCGACTCCATTTCCTGGGACTACCTCTTTTATATTCTCCATAAATGGGGTTTTCCTGAATGACTTTCTCCTGTGGATCAAAGCCCTCTTCAGTACCCCAGCTGCTTCAGTCCGCTACCTTAGCTATCTGTCACCTACCTTCCCTATCCTGGGTGGCACCCGTCAGGTATGCCCTCTCTCACCCCTCCTTTTCCTCCTTGCCATTGAACCCTTAGCCCACCTGATTCAGAATAATCCCAATATCCATGGTATTGTCAAAGGACGAACTGACTACAAACTCCACATGTTTGCAAATGATCTCTTGCTCACCCTAACCCAACTCATTATCTCCCTCCCCAACCTATTATCGCTTCTACACTCCTTGCCCAAGTCTCTACACTAACTGTTAATGCTGATAAATCCTGTGCACTCAACATCTCCCTAATGCCACAACAAGTAACTGCCCTCAGTCATAACTTCCATTTCAACTGGCACTCCTCCCACTTAAAATATCTAGGAGTTAACATTCCCACACCTATGACATCTTATACGCTGCTAACTACCCTCCAATCTTTACGACCCTAACGGACCTCCTGTCCTCCTGGAAGCGACACAACCTCTCCTGGATGGGCAAAATTAATGCGGTCAAAATGACCATCCTTCCTAAATTGCTGTACCTTTTCCGACACTTTGCCCATACCGATAAACGCAAGGCCCTCGAGAAATTCCAAGCCCAGATTTCTGACATGGCTGTCCTGGAAGACCACCTCCACCCCAGTTGGGTGCGGTGGCCCTCTTGGAGCGTGATACTAGTTCTGAATGTTATGTTGTACAAACCTTGTTGTTCACCTTTTTTTTGGTATCTCTTGTCTCTCCTGTCTTTCTTTAGGTCCGTTCCCACTGGTCAGCTGGATGTCCACGCACCTCGATCCGCCCCACCTCCTCCACCGCTTTCACCTGCTCTTCCGCCATGAGGAATCTTAATGTAGTGTCCTACAACGCCCGGGGCCTCTGTTCCCCCCACAAGCGCAGTGAGTTATGGTCTGAACTTAAACATCTAAAGGCACATGTAGTCATGCTACAGGAAACACACTTCACCCCAACATCTAATGTCCGCCTACCTACACATTTATTCCCTCAATGGTACCTTAGTAATTCACCTTCCTCCAAATCTAGGGGAGTCGCTATAGCAATACACAAGAAATGTCATTTCACTGTTGAGGACCAATGCTCCGACCCTAATGGCAGATAACTATTTGTCAAAGGCTCCATTGAAGGGATCAAGGTCACGTTTCCCGTAGTTTATGCTCCAAACTCCCAACAATTGACTTTCTTTGACATGGTCCTCCCCAAACTACTCACCTTCAATGACGGCATGCTTATACTGGATGGCGACTTCAATTTCAGCCCTGACCCCGCCCTAGACCACGGATAAATCGTCCCACTCTTTTGCCGCCCTGAAGCATTTTCGGCGGGTGCTACAGAACCTAGCTCTCATTGACAGCTGGCGCGCACTACATGCCTCTGACAGGGACTACAGCTTCTACTCTAATGTCCATGGCACGTACTTGCGCATAGACCTACTGTTCATTAACCAATACCACTTAGACAAGTCCTTAGCGCAACCGTCGGCAATATTACGCTCTCTGACCATGCAGCCATAACTGTCTGTTTCCCTGCCAGGTATCCGTCCGCTGGTGTGGACATGGCGCCTAAATGAGTCGCTCTTGGAGGGCGCCGCGATTAGCAGCGCTGTCGAAACAGCGATCGCTGACTACTTTGACCTTAACCGTAACGGAGAAGTAGGAGAAGCCACTCTCTGGGAGGGTCATAAGGCAGTAATCCAAGGTGTACTCATCTCACATGGATCCCGCCTTAAGAGAGCCTGACAGAAATAATTGACTGATCTCTTGGAAGCGTTGAAAGTAGCGGAACTTTCCCATGAAAGCTCTGGCCTCTCCAAAGATAAAGCCGCGTTAGACACGCTACGAACTGACCTAACATCCCTCCTTGACAAACGACTAACGAAACGCTTGCGCTACGTTTCCTTCACGGTAATAAATGCGGTAGACTTTTGGCTAATGCACTGCGGAAACGTAGAGCACTGACACACGTTCACAAGATGCGCGGACGGGTGAAGAGGTCCTTAGTACCTCCAAAATAGTTGAAGCTTTCCGCTCATATTATGCGGAACTCTACGACTTGTCCTCCACTAATCCGCCCCTGGCAGACAGCCAACGCCGCACCCGTATTTGTGAATACCTGACCAAAGCCGGGGGCCCCACTATATCCTCAGAGATGGCTGAGATGCTGGATAGGCCAATTACCTCGTTAGAACTGGAGGGGGTGATTAAATCCCTGCCAGGAAACAAGAGCCCTGGCCCTGATGAGTATATGAAGGCCTACTATCACAAATTTTTCACGATCTTAAGCCCTCACTTCTGTAATTACTTTAATACACTGGGCCACGGAGGAATTATCTCCCGTGAAGTGCTGATGGCCCACATCTCGGTCATCCCAAAGGAAGGGAAGGACCCCACACAACCCCAGAGGTACCTCCCGATCTCCCTGATTAATGTGGACGTAAAGATCTTTTCTAAGATACTGGCGATCAGACTGGGACCTCTCCTACCGACCCTGGTGCACCCTGATCAAACTGGCTTTATAACACAGCGGGAGGCAAGAGACAATGCCCTTAGAGCTACTGTAAGCACCATGCCCGTTCCACGCATGCGCCAAGTACCGCTAGGCAGAAGAATACGCGCATGCGCACAACGACCACTTCCCACAGAAAGACGCGCAGTATGGCGCACAGGAAGTGATGCGCAGATGGAGCGTGTTCTAAGAAAAATGTGCCAAAGGCGCACAGGAAGTGATGCGCAGATGGAGCGTGTTCTAAGAAAAATGTGCCAAAGGCGCACAGGAAGTGACATAATTGATTAGTTCACTTCCCTATTTAAACCAAGCCAGCCTGTCACTTACTTGCTGGATTGTCTTATCAGCTCCTGTCTGTGTTGTGTCTCCTGTTTCCTGTCTTGAATATTAGATTGCCGTTGCCTGGATTTTG
>NW_017308092.1:0-4291 GCF_000935625.1 Nanorana parkeri | reverse complement strand
ACTTCCCTATTTAAACCAAGCCAGCCTGTCACTTACTTGCTGGATTGTCTTATCAGCTCCTGTCTGTGTTGTGTCTCCTGTTTCCTGTCTTGAATATTAGATTGCCGTTGCCTGGATTTTGACCCGTTCCTGCCTCAACTACCTGCCTTGACTGCCGCCTGCCTTTTTGACCCTGGACTGTTTTGATTATTCTTCTGCCTCTTCCTTCGGTACTGCAACTGACCTCCTGGATTTTGACCTCGGCTTGCCTCGACTTTGAATTCTGGATTACCCTTCTACTTGCACGGTTTCATAACTACTGGCACTCGTGCCACTCGGTGTCTGCCTGGCCTCTGTCACCATCCTCAAAGGCTTTTAGACACGAGGTGCAAGGGAAGCCTCCTCAACCATCCAGTCTCCCAGACCACGTTCGTAATAGCTACCCACATTCTACACTGGGCCTGCTCTATGTCTCCTCCCCTTTCCTGCTTGTTTCTATCCCTCGACGCGCAAAAGGCATTTGACAGGGTGGACTGGGTGTTTCTGGAGGAAGAGCTGTGCAGTCGAGGGCTGGGAAATACGCTGCTGTCTTGGATCTCTTCCCTCTACACATCTCCCGAAGCGAGGGTGAGAGTGAATGGCGCCCTGTCAACCCCGTTCCCGGGTCGGAATGATACCAGACAGGGGTGCCCATTCTCACCCCTACTTTTTGCCCTTAAGCTTGTACCCCTTCTACTAATGATCCGCTCTAACCCGAATATCCAAGGGGTCACTGTGGGAAACACGGAGCATAAACTTGCGGCATATGCCGATGACGTCCTCCTGTTCGTAACTCAACCACTTATATCCATGCCTAACATACTTAGAGAAATCGACAACCACGGTACCCTTTCCAATTTTAAAATTAACTTTTCAAAATCCTTCCGGGCACTGTCCCAGCCCCCCAAGTACTTAGCCTCCAAGAAGCCTTTCCCTTTGTCTGGGAAACTACTAGTATCAAATACCTGGGTATTCATTTGCCTCACACACCAGACCGACTATATCCCCTGAACTATCCCCCGCTCCTTAAACAGGTAGAGTCAGACCTCAAATCCTGGGACAGAGACTCTTGTATAGGACGGGTGAACATATTGAAGATGTCGGTCCTGCCTAGATCGCTCTTTCTCTTCAAGATGCTCCCCATAGCGGTCCCCCAACTGTTTTTCTGCCGTCTCCGTAGTCTTTTTTTGGACTTTGTGTGGGGGAAGAGGAAACCCAGAATCCCATTCTCCATTCTAAGGAGAGCGAAATTGTCGGGTGGGCTGGGCCTCCCGGACCTGCACCTTTACTATAAGGCCGCTGTACTTCAGAGAGTCCTGGACTGGCACTTCCAGGTGGGGGACAAGCTGTAAGTGGCACTGGAGAAGTGTATGGCAGGCCGGAACCTAGCTCATGCACCATGGCTGCAACCAGAATTCAGAGGTTTAGCCCCCACCACTTCCCCGCTTACTTCCCACACAGTACGGCTCTGGAACCGTATGAACAAACAGGGACGACTAGCACCTGATGTATCCCCCTTAGCCCCAGTGGGAGGGTTCCCATGGTTTCCACCGGGTGAAAGCCTTGGCTGCTGGGTAGGTGATGGACGAGTGAGCTTTTCTAAATTCCTGACAGGAACCACGCTAATGTCCCTCGAGGAGATGCGTCAGAAGTAGGGGTTGTATCCGTTCGACTTCTGGAGACACAGACAACTCTCGCACTTTATCCGTTCACTAGAGTCCCGAGTGTGGCCCCTTGACTCTTTCACTCCATTTGAGAAACTATGTAACGCCACGGAACCGCCCTCCAGGTCCCTCTCCCTGCTATATAAACTCCTGTTGCAGCAGGACTCCCCTGGATCACTCTGCTACCTGGCAGAATGGGAGAGTGACATGGGGATACGGTTCTCGGAGGCAGAATCAGCCAATATTCTTAAATGTACTCACTCCTCCTCCATAGACTGAAAAGTCCAAGAAACAAACTATAAGCTCCTCACCCGGTGGTACTGTGTCCCCCAAAGCCTACACCGTATCTATTCCTCAGTATCCCCACTCTGCTGGCGCAACTGTGGGATGATAGGTACCCATCTACACATTTGGTGGGACTGCCCCGCAATTCAACCTTTTTGGCAACAAATTCAGGCCGAAATTAAAATACTCCTAGACATAGTATCATGGGAGCCACGTACCTGAGGTGAGACCGAAGTAGTGGGGAGGCCTCCCTTGCACCTCGGGTCCTTGAAGTCTCTGGAGATGGAGGCAGAGACTTGGTGGACGCCGAGTGGCACAGGTGCCAGGGGTGCACCGTGCAAGCCTTAGTCCAAGATCCGAGCCGAGGTCAAGTCCACTCTGGCAACGAAGTACACAAGGGTTAATCAGAAGAATGGTCGAGATCCAAGCCGGGGTCGGTACCAATCTGGCAGCTGAGTACAAAAGGGGCAAAGAAGTAGAATGTAGACATGTGCACCAGCAAAAATTTGTTTAGTTTCGTTTCGGTTTGATTCGGACTTTGCATTATTTCGTTTTTTGGGTTCTGGTCCGAAATTAAATTCGTTTCGGACGAAATTCGTTTCGCCGACCCGCCGAAATAAAAAAAGTCCCGCCGCAGGACGCCCATTCGATCCCGATGAAAACTCGCCGCTAAAATGACATTCAGCCCGAATGTCAACAGATGGGCGGAGCGAGCCGTGATGTCACAGCTCGCTCCGCCCATTTGACATTCTCAGCTGTCAAATGCTACATAGCATTCGGGAACTCCCGAATACTGTTCATGAGTTTCCGAATGCTATTCGGGTCTGTGAGGTGTCATAATTCTGTTCAGATGACACCTCGGCTCACAGACGAAGTTTGAGGTCACTTCCTGTGCGCATCCTGGGCATTTTCCCACCTTTTTCCATCAGGTTGAGGTCACTTCCTGTGTGCCTCCTGGGTATTTTCCTGACCTTTTCCATCAGGTTGAGGTCACTTCCTGGGCGTTTGCCGCATGTTCAGGCCCCACTGAGCTCGCACACGAACAGGCACAAGGTTTTGCAAGGTTAATGAAAGTTCCACATACACGCTAGGGGCTTGTTCACACCATTTTCTAGTCCAGATCTGGAGCAGATCTGCAGACGCTGTGCAATGCGTCAGTATGCAGATTCTTGCTCTGAGGTCACTTCCGGCTTTTTCTTCAGTTAGCTGCAGTGCGGTGCGTTTCCGTTGCGTTTTTGACGCATTTGTGCGCGTTCCGGACCAAAGAAAATGTGACATGCACCTCAGCCGGGTTAGCCCCCCCATATCAAAATTTTTGAACAAAACATATGCAGTTGGTTAGATCTTTGTTAGATCAGGTTAGATCTCTGTTGTTTGCGTTAGATCTCACACAGAAATAGAGATATTAACAGTTATTTGCAGGGGGGGGGCTAACCCGTCATCAGCCCCCCCTTATCAAAAAATGTACCAAACAGTTAGCTATTTTGGAAGCTATTTGCTAGATCCGGTATGATCAAGTGGTTTCAACGTTAGATCTCATATAATTACAAAGACTTTATTTGATATAATTGAGGCTCGTTTCACATCTAAGCGATTTATCAGGCCGATTTAGCCTCATGATATCGCAGAAAACAGAGCTTTTCCACCTTTGCGATTTGTCGCACGCTAAAAATCGCCTGTCGCACAAAAAGGTGCAGGAGCTACTTTGAGGGCCGGTGCAGACCTCTGCGATCTGGGACGCTCGTCCTGCACAATTGCACACAGTGATTGTTGCGCGGCCCCATTGATTTCAATGGGGTGACATCCACGCGGCAATTGCAGAAAAAAGATACATGCACCTTTTTTTGTGACCCATTAACCTCGGCTGTTTTAGCCGTGATCGTGTCCATTTGCACGGTTGGAATTGTTCAATCCGCCCAGCGCGACTGGGGTGCCATTAGAAAATAACGGCACCACCAGAGCAATTGTCGGAGGTGGTCGACTCCGTGACTACCCGGCAATCCGCGCAGTATCATGCACAATTGCTGCGCAATCACTGACCGCCCAGGTGTAAACCAGGCCTGAGGCGGTTGTTGCGCCGCTGGGGTCCCATATACATCTCTATACATTGAAAACCGCGCGTCAAGCAAAATCGCCAAACGAAAACGCACGACAACTGCGCGAAAAAAGCTCACCAGCTCATTCGCTTAGAAGTGAAGCCCGGCCGAAGTAATTTTAAGCAACTGCCACAGAGGCCGAACTTGTCATATCAAATAACTAAGTTTTCTGTAATTTTCTTAGAGTAAATAAAACATCTCAGTGATCAAACTGCAATAAAGAGCTTT
>NW_017308091.1:261486-287687 GCF_000935625.1 Nanorana parkeri | reverse complement strand
TCCATCAAGCCATTCAATGATCTCTACCTCACTGTTTATTAAAAGTCTACTGATGAAAAAGCTTTCATCACCTAGACACATCCTGCGCATTCCTAAAGTATGGTGCGCATCTCGCAGTTTCAAAAGGCAAACATGCGCAACACACGCAAACTCTTTCATTCACTCCATGTATCTGACAGTTATCTATGTAACAAGATGGCAGCCACCGTGCACTGCTTTCACTTGCCCCCTACCTCAAACGTCTCTGATCCTCTACTGAGACCAAATGGAATCGAGGGAGGACCTGATCTCCATTCATGCAACAGCTGCTGCACAACAGGTGGAAGACCTATGAGGAGGAAATTGAAATTACTTTCCTCCTCATAGGTCCTCCACCTGTTGTGCAACAGCTGTTGCTGGAAGTTTTCTTCCTATAAAGATTGCATTATAATAACAATACATAAAGAGCTTTGTACCCTAACGAACCCTAAATGGAATATGAAAAAAAAAAACATTTTACTTATCCATCAAGCCATTCAATACCTCACTGTTTATTATCAGTCTACTGATCAAAAAGCTTTTACTAGGGTCCACTTGGCGGCTGCAAGTCAGCGGTTCACCCTTGGAAGCCCAAATTCAGTTTGTTTGTATGCGCAAGGAGTTCTTTACTGCGCGAGTAGTAAAAATGTGGGAGTCCCTTTCACATGTGGGAGTAGTATATGGTGATAGCATTGAGAAATTCAAGAATTTTCCTTTCAGGATTCTTCGCAAGACAACCTAGTTGTATTACCTAGGTTGTATTACCTCTTGAGCTTTTAATTAAATTTAATTATTACCTAGGTTGTATTACCTGGTTATCTTGAGCTTTTAATTTTCTGGAACCCCCTACTAAAATCTATGGTATCTATTTCATTTTCTTTCGGGGGCGTAGTGGAGATGAGATAACGAAGGCAGATATAGGCAGAATATTCTATTGTTCTAACACATATATATATATATATAAGTCTATGTATTTTGATATGGTGTGTACCCATAGACAACCAATTAGCACACAATACATTTTGTTGTTTATTTTGTGAATTAATTATTTTACTGAAAAGAAGTAACAAGGGGAAGTGGACCCAAGTACAAGCTTTTTCAGCAATAGACTGCTAATAATCAGTGAGGTAGAGATCATTGAATAGCAAGATGGTTAGCTTTTCGTTTTAGGTACAACGCTCTTTTTGTATTATAATGCAATCTGTATAGAAAGAAAACGAAATTATTTAATGAAACAGAAATCTGTTCTAATTTTAGTTGATTCGTGTAATATGAAGAGGTATTTTGTTAAATCAAGCATTCTTATTCATGGGTAAATGCATGTGAACAAAATATAGCCAGGAAAGGGAAAGTGCCAGAATGGAGTTCAGGTCCTCCCTCGACTCCATTTAGTCTCAGCAGAGGATAAGAGACGTTCTATGAAGGGCGCAAGTGAAACAGGGCCCGGGTGGGTCTCATCTATTACATAGATAATTGTCAGGTACCTAGAGTGTCTTGCGCATGTTTGGTTTTGAATCGGAGATGCGCACGGTACCTTAGGAATGCGAAGGACGTTTCTTACAATCAAAGCTAACGTAATGCACTTGGAATGTTATCACCCAATTTCATGTAAGCCTGTCTAACGTTAGCTGTGATTGTAAGAAACGTCCTGACCAGGACACAAGAATGTGTTGCTTGTGTCCACTGGGAGAGAGAATATGATAGCTGTGTTAGTGTTAGTTAGTGTAATTTGAAAAGGTCTTCTGGAGTACTCCACTGGGAACTGCTGTAGTAGTATGAGTCTGCTAAGTGCTGTATAGTATAATTCTGATAGCTGTGTTGTAGTAGTGCCATTAAACAAATGTATATATAATATGTGCGTAATAAGTCCACCAGCAGTGACAGCACATGAAGGTAACACCGAAGCGCTTCTTTGAAGAAATATACTCATACATCCAGTGAATTGAAACATACTCTCTCTGATGGACACCGTTGTTTGAAGTAACATCAGTGTTTGTGATATGGAGTTGTTTGGAAGCCCAAATTCAGTTTAATATTTGTATGCGCAAGGAGTTCTTTACTGCGCGAGTAGTAAAAATGTGGGAGTCCCTTTCACATGTGGGAGTAGTATATGGTGATAGCATTGAGAAATTCAAGAATTTTCCTTTCAGGATTCTTCGCAAGACAACCTAGTTGTATTACCTAGGTTGTATTACCTCTTGAGCTTTTAATTAAATTTAATTATTACCTAGGTTGTATTACCTGGTTATCTTGAGCTTTTAATTTTCTGGAACCCCCTACTAAAATCTATGGTATCTATTTCATTTTCTTTCGGGGGCGTAGTGGAGATGAGATAACGAAGGCAGATATAGGCAGAATATTCTATTGTTCTAACACATATATATATATATATAAGTCTATGTATTTTGATATGGTGTGTACCCATAGACAACCAATTAGCACACAATACATTTTGTTGTTTATTTTGTGAATTAATTATTTTACTGAAAAGAAGTAACAAGGGGAAGTGGACCCAAGTACAAGCTTTTTCAGCAATAGACTGCTAATAATCAGTGAGGTAGAGATCATTGAATAGCAAGATGGTTAGCTTTTCGTTTTAGGTACAACGCTCTTTTTGTATTATAATGCAATCTGTATAGAAAGAAAACGAAATTATTTAATGAAACAGAAATCTGTTCTAATTTTAGTTGATTCGTGTAATATGAAGAGGTATTTTGTTAAATCAAGCATTCTTATTCATGGGTAAATGCATGTGAACAAAATATAGCCAGGAAAGGGAAAGTGCCAGAATGGAGTTCAGGTCCTCCCTCGACTCCATTTAGTCTCAGCAGAGGATAAGAGACGTTCTATGAAGGGCGCAAGTGAAACAGGGCCCGGGTGGGTCTCATCTATTACATAGATAATTGTCAGGTACCTAGAGTGTCTTGCGCATGTTTGGTTTTGAATCGGAGATGCGCACGGTACCTTAGGAATGCGAAGGACGTTTCTTACAATCAAAGCTAACGTAATGCACTTGGAATGTTATCACCCAATTTCATGTAAGCCTGTCTAACGTTAGCTGTGATTGTAAGAAACGTCCTGACCAGGACACAAGAATGTGTTGCTTGTGTCCACTGGGAGAGAGAATATGATAGCTGTGTTAGTGTTAGTTAGTGTAATTTGAAAAGGTCTTCTGGAGTACTCCACTGGGAACTGCTGTAGTAGTATGAGTCTGCTAAGTGCTGTATAGTATAATTCTGATAGCTGTGTTGTAGTAGTGCCATTAAACAAATGTATATATAATATGTGCGTAATAAGTCCACCAGCAGTGACAGCACATGAAGGTAACACCGAAGCGCTTCTTTGAAGAAATATACTCATACATCCAGTGAATTGAAACATACTCTCTCTGATGGACACCGTTGTTTGAAGTAACATCAGTGTTTGTGATATGGAGTTGTCATCATCCTATGGAAGTGTTACTCCTATCGGCCGGATCTATTGAGTGGTTGAGAGCTATATCGCATGTTCAGTAACATTTTACTTCTGTTCAGTATAATCATTAATTCACATGAGGGTTTTCACATGAACTTTAGCACTTTATCATTTACCAAATTTTATTTATTTTGTTGCACAGTAATATTTTTTCAAACATCTTTTCGAAAGATGTGTGCGGAGATATGGTTTGAGTGACAGCACTCAAACCATATTTCCGTACACATCTTTCAATGCATCACAAGTCTGGTGATGTGTGGAATGAGCATAGGAAGTTTTAGTGGATTGATAGGTGCTAGGGTATAGAACCCTATACCCTCAAACAAAAAGAGAGATTTCGTTTAGGTGGATTAACCAATCTTGTCTTTAAATTTGGTGCTCCTTCTAGAAATAACTTTGGGTTTCCAGATTTCTGCAGCATTCATTTCAAGTTTTCTTCCTATAAAGAATACATTATATATATATATTAAATCTTTGTACCCAAACGATAAGCTAAAGAAAATATGAAAAAGATAATTTTACTTATCCATCAAGCCATTCAATGATCTCTACCTCACTATTTATTACCAGTCAACTGCTGAAAAAGCTTATACTCGGGGCCACTGCAGGTAAATTCCCTTTACTGCTTTAAGCAAAACCGGTCATTTTTGTCACTTTTCTCGCACTTAAACTGTATACGTTTGCAATGGAGCATTTAGTGAATGCTATAAGAAGTGATTTCATACAAGCAGCAGCCAGGAAGTATGTGACTTGAGTGCCACGGGCAGCAAAGGCAGAGAAAGTGAAAGATCGTGAAGAGACAGAAGGAGTGAGCTAAGAGAAATATATGGGTGTCATCAGCATTAAAAAAAGGTATTGTAAGCCACGGGATGCTATCAATGAACCTGGGGAAGTCTACACTACAGAATAGACACCCACAGAAAGAGGAGGATGTAGAATTGTAGGTAACACTGACGGTGCGCTGACATTCGAATTGGAGAGATTCACCTTGAAATTTCACACAGTACCAAATACCTTAAACTCTTGCAGTATAGAAGATTGGCTTGTCCGTGAATATGGCGAACACCATTATTGTGATTCTTGGCCGGAGACGCTGTAAGGAGTGTCGGGGGACATATATAATGCAAGTTTATATTGCATGTCCCCAATTTGCAGACCTCCAACATTCACCTATACAGTTCGGGGACAAAGGGCAACTTTAACAAGTTTCAAGGTGCTCCCTATCCGCCAGCCTCAGACAGGAACGGTTTCAATTACCGAAATGCATTTCCAAAGACCGAAAAAGGGCCGATTTTCCTTCCTTAGTTTTCTTAAACAACTTTATATATAATATGTTCTTTCAAAAGCCAGCTCCGCTCCTCTCGCTTGTGGAAACGGTGTTACGCCTTCACCACTGGCAGCTGAAGCCGTAACTTCTCTCGGCAATAACTTCTCTCGGAGACTGACATCAAACATGAAACTCTTCCGATAAAAAAATCAAACAAGATGCATAAATCACTACGTAAAATATGTATAAAACTTACATAAACATTGCATAATAAGGAGACCGGCTCCTTCCTTCAAACGCTCCGCATTGTAAAGCACTGCCAGGTGTTAGATGCACGAACTACACCGTGCGCGCTCGTCATCGAAGCGTTTCGTTGAAGACAGATCGGATTTCTATAAGCGAAAGAAGCCGAGCTAGCTTTTTAAAAAAATATGGATACATTCAGTGAATTGAAACATACTCAGCACTCAAAACCACAGTATGAGCATAGGAAGGTATTGGGGATTGTTGCGATTGTTGAGTGTGGGAAAATGTGTCGGCTACAATGTTCGTGCATCGACAGGTAGACGTGGCTTGGAGTGCGGTGCCATTGGTGCCTGCAAATTAGAGGATTCCAGCGACGGCGGAGATTGGTGGACACTGAGAGTTCGTCATCTTCCGCAAATCTTCTCCATAGGCAGCAACAGGGGTTTCTTTTTGACATTCCACAGATAATTATACAGTCGGCCAGGTGTGCAGAAACTTTCAGTCGGGTCATGTGTCTACAATTGTGTACGTGTTGGGAAGGGGTGTAAGACCGGTTAATCTACCTCGTTACGCATCCTCTTTCTGTGGGTGTCTATTCTCTCGTGTAGACTTCTTCCCTGGGTCATGCCTCCCGTGGCTTAAAATACCATTTTTATGCTGATGACACCACTCTCTCCACTCAGCTTCCCCTTCTGACTCTTCACGTATATCTCCGCATAGGTTGTCAGCATAGATTAATTCCTTTATAATATCTCTAGTACCTACCACTACCTACCACTAAAATGTCTATGATGAACTGGGACTCTTGTGCACACTCCTTCATAAGTCAAGGTCTTCAGCATTACCCTCAGAAGCCCCTTGTTCAATTATTTTACTAGCTGCTTCTAGTATTCGCATTGCCAAGTATGAAATCATTATTCACTAAATGCTCCTTTGCTAACGGATACATTTTAAGTGCGAGCATAGGGACAAAAATTACCAGTTATTTACTTTTAGCTTTTATGTTAGAGAAAGGGAAAGTGGAACCGTGAAAAAATGTTTTTCAATCGTAAACTATAAACAGTGAGGTAGAGATCATTGAATGGCTAGATGGATAAGAAAAATGATATTGAAGTCTTTAGCTTATCGTTTCGGTACAAAGCTCTTTATGTATCTCTTAAATCTTTATAGGAAGGGAACTTGAAATTATTGAATGGAACAGAAATATGTTCTGTTAGCAAATTCTTGTAATATGACAGAGGAAGGGCCTCCGTCGGCTCCATTTGGTCTCAGTAGGCAGTACATAGAGTTTCTTGCCCATGTTGGTTTGTGCCTCGGAAATGCGCAGGGTACTTCAGGAATGCGAAGGACGTTTCTTACAATCAAACCTAACGTAATGCACTTGGAATGTTAGCACCTCCGTCGATTCCATTTGGTCTCAGTAGAGGATCAGAGACGTTCTATGTAGGGGCAAGTGAAAGCAGGGCCCGGGTGGCTCCCATCTAGTTAACTGTCACGAGACCAATTGAAGAAGGCTTCCCTTGCGTGGTACGCATGTTTGCCGTTGACCATGAGAGTGGGTTTCTCGAAATGCTCACGGTACTTGAGAATGCGCAGGACGTTTCTCACAATCACACGTTTCTCAAATTGGGGGCTAACATTCCAAGTGCAAACAGGGCATTAAACAATATGGGAATTAATCATGATATGGGAAATCAAAAAGTGCAAAGTCAAGGTCCAACAAGATAACATAAGAATCAACATGCCAAACAGCCGTATAAGATGACTAGCTAGTCTGAAGGGGGATGTAGGTGGCTTTCAGAAGGAACATAACATAAATCACAACCACTTAGTGAATGCAACATAGATCTATTCACACAAAATGTATTGCCCAGAGTGTGTTGATTGTTTGTGGATGGGTATCAAAATACACAGACTTAAAATTAATATAGCAATATATGTGTTTTAGAACAATATCTATCTTGCTTAGTTACTGCATCTCCAACGCTTGTCGCTTAAAAGGTTAAACTTCCCCAGAAAGAACTGGGGTTATTTATTTACTAGGGTTCCAGTAAATGAAAAACTCATGATAACTAGGCAAGAATCCTTGCCTAGAATCCTTGCGAAGAATTCTGAAAGGAACGAATAGATCGATGGAAAAAAAATAATTCACTTACCGCATAGAGAAATTCCACCACACATCGACCACCATAGATGCTGTCCCTGATATCACATTAAGGTAACGAGTGAGATCTACAATTGTCCCGTTTACATGCATGCTTTTCAGGTCACGGAAGAAGCAAACCTTTGGAGCACTTAGCTATAGCAGGAAACCATGGATTAACCTGGGGCAACACACTGCTTTCTCTTACCTCGTAAGAAGTGGTGTAGATGGCCACTAGTAGCTTTTGTAGTTCAAGTACCGTATTTCCAAAAATATAGAAAGGTCTGCAGGATCACCTTATTCTCTGCCCACCTTATTCTTGGCCCAGATAAAAGGAGAAATCCAGCCTCTTGCTTTGCCACGGTCAGTGGTTATTATGTTATGCTCCTTCTGAGAGCCACCTACATCCCCCATCAGACTTACTGTTTGACATGATTCTTTTTACAGAAATAGTTTTTGTTGAGAGATTTTGATAGAAGCATCCTTATAAGACACATAGGTACATGCGGGTCATTAGTATTTAGCAGAATCAATGAATAAGGGTCCTTTCTCCTGTATAGGATACGTCGCAACATCTCGGGATACTAAACTTAAACTGGTGGTTCAAGTTTTCTCTAATGGAGTGCCCAAGGATCCACAAGCAACATATCACGACAGACAAACATAAAAGGAGGAGAAAGAGGGAAGAGGAGGTGGGAAAGGGGGGACGCAGAGAAAGGGTATCCAAGTTCAAATTATCAAAATGGATTGTGCTCAGATTACTTCAGAAACATATGGAAAGGAGAAAGAAGAGAAAAAAATTCAATTGTCCACTTGTGGCAGAAAGACTCGTCTTCCGGCTTCAAAAAAGATCATACTGAACACAGCAAACCCCATCACAGACACAGGTCTGGTATAGGAAGGTGTTTTGGATTGTTGGGTGTTGGGAATGTTGGGATTATTGGGTGTCCGCTGAAGTTGCATGTTTCGGAATATGCTCAGGAGCTCTTGCCTATCAGGTTGTGAGATTGTGGCAGAGGTCCTCTTTTGGACTTGTAATGCTCCGCACATATTATATATGAATTTGTTTAACGGAAACTAAGGAAGGAAAATCGGCCCTTTTTCGGTCTTTGGAAATGCATAGCGGTCATTTAAACCGTTCCTTTCTGAGCTGGCGGATCACCTTGGAACTTGTTAAAGTTGCCTTGTACCCGAACATTATGTGTGAATGTTGGAGGTCTGCGACTTGTGGACATGTAATATAAACTTGCATTATATTTGTCCCCCGACACTCCTTACAGCGTCTCCAGCCAAGAATCACAATGATGGTGCACATAAACAGCAAATGAACAGGAATCACCAGTGTCATATCCATCATATTGTGCTCTCATATAAGCAAGAAATAAAACAATGACGTTGGGAAACGGCTTCTTACCTGCATCCATTTCCTAACAACTAAAATTGGGATAATTCACAATGTATAAACTCCTGTATAAATCTAATATTTGATTCTTCACCAACTCCTTTCCACCCTTTTGAATTTTGAAAATTCCAGCAGGAAGCCTCATGTCACATTCTCTGCATGAACTTTTGATGCAATAACATAACCCCAATGTGCCAGGAATAGTGTTTTCCATGTTCAACCTTAACTATTTTGTAGTACATGTAATGGTTTCCTGCTGAACTAGTACCACATATTTATTGTTTTCCACAGATACACCTATGTATGCATTTAGATGGCATCCTCATGAGTCAGAAATCTACAACAGCTTCATCAGAAGTAAATACCGTATCTGCAGTAAATTCAACCTCCTGCGCATTCTTAGAGTACCGTGCGCATCTCGAGAAACCACTTCTCAGTGTCAAAGGCAGACATGCGCACCACGCTAGGGAAGCTATCTTCATTCGGTCTCGTGACATGAATCTATGTAATACATGAACTACACCCGGGCCTTGCTTTCACTTGCCCGTAGAACGTCTCTGACCCTCTACTGGGACCAAATGGAGGCGACGGAGGACCTGCTCTCCATTCTGGCACTTTCCCTTTCCTAGCTATATTTTGTTCTCTTGATTGTCTAAGAATCAAGATAATCTTTCTCTAAAATAAAAGCTAATGCTTAATCATTTTTGTCCCTATGCTCGCGAGAGAAAGGGGAAAATGTATGGGGAATGTACCTTCAGTGGACCCGAGTAAAAACTTTTTCAGCTGTAGACTGCTAATAAATAGTGAGGTAGAGATAATTGAATGGCCTGATGGATAAGAAAAATTATCTTTTTCGTATTGTGTATATATTGCTTATCGTTTGGGTACAAAGCTTTTTAAGCATTATTTTAATGCAATCTTTATAAATTGCAATCCTCCAGCATAGGTCTACTGACCTTTCACTCACTCAGCCATTGCTCTCTGCTGCCCGTAGCACTCAATCATTTATTCACATACTTCCTGGCTGCTGCTTGTAGTATTCGTATAGCCTTGTAATGAAATCCTTACTTCTTATAGCATTCACAAAATGCTCCATTGCAAATGTATACAGTTTAAGTGCGAGAAAGGGGGGAAACATGATCTGTTTTGCTTATAACAGTTATTTCCCATTAGCGTTTATTTTAGATAAAGGGGAAGTGTATGGGGAATGTACCTAAAGTGGACCAGAGTATAAGCTTTTTCAGCAGTTGATTGCTAATAAACAGGCTGGCTTGATGGATACGTTTTTACGTATCCATCAAGCCAGCCTGTTTATTAGCAGTCTACTGCTACAGTTAATGTGAAAACACTCTGATGTGAATGAATTATTGTACTGTACAGAAGCTTCCCCGTGCTCCACCTTCATGCGTAATAGCTCTCTTCACTCACTAGATCCGCCCGATGGAATTTAAATACGGCTTCACCATTGGCAGGTGAGTATAACTTCTCTCAAAGACTGACATCATACTCCCGATAAAAATTCAAACAAAATACATAAAATCCTAAATCCCTGCCATAAATATGTATAAGACTTACATAAACATTGAATCAATCAGCATAATATAAAGACCGGTCTCTTTCCTTCAAACGCTCTGCATTTTAAAACTACCAGGTGTTATATGCAGGTACAACACCGTGCGCGCTCGTCAGATCGGGTTTCCACAAGCGAGAGCTAGCTTTAGAAAACATACTGATAGATTCAGTGAATTGAAACATATTCTCTCTGATGGACATTGTTGTTTGAAGGATATGCAATTGTCATCAACCTATAAAAGTGTTACTCCTTTCGGTCAGATCTAATGAGTGTAAGAGAGCTATATCTCCCATGTTCAATAACATTTTACTTCTGTTCAGTAAAATAATGAATTCACATAAGATGGTTTTCACATGAACACATAGCACTTTATAGCAATACATAATTTACTGTTTTGCTATCATTGACAGAAAGGTACCACAGTGTTGGGTTTTGTTGGGTGTTGGGATTGTTGGGTGTGGAAAATGTGTCTGCTACAATATTGGTGCATCGACAGGTAGATGTGGCTTGGATGGCGGTGCATTGTTGCCATCAAATTAGAGGATTCCAGCGACGGCAGAGATTGGCGGACAGTGAGCAGAGTTCGTCATCTTCCGCAAATGCTCTCCATAGGGTGAGATGCCGGCCAACACTTTTTCTGCAGCAGCTGTTTGACATACCAAAGAAACTGTGTGCAGAAACTGTTTTCAGCAGGGTCATGTGTCTACAATTGTGTCTGTGTAAGTGTTAGGGAGGGGGTGTAAGACTGGTACAGTCTTTCTGTAGGTGTCTATTCTCTAGTGTAGACTTCTTTCATAAAATAAAATGGTTATGCTGATGACACCCATATCTTTCTCTCCACTCAGCTCACCCCTTCTCTCTTCACGTATCTCTAATCTACTCACTGATATCTCAGCATAGATGTCAGCATAGATTCACTCTCTTATAATATCTCAAGTACTGCAACTAAACTAAACTTCCCTATTATTAACTGGGACTCTTGTGTACCCTCCTTCATCTGTCAAGTCTTCAGCATCCCCTTGTTCATTTTACCACAGGTTTAAGCATTGCCTTACAGATGTTGGAACTCTTTAAGGCAAGGCACTCCTTAAAGCAAATATTTAAGGAGAAATTCTCCTCTTTTGGATCAATTTCACACTGCAATCATATCACACCTACAGTCCATCTCGTATCCGCATTTCCATGTTCAATTTCAGCAACTAGAAAATCTCTACTGACTTTTTTCAGAATTATTGCTTCTTCTATACAAGAAAGGGCATCCAAGCTCAAATTATTAAAACGGAGGAATAGAAACATATGGACTCATTGCTAATGTATATAGTTTGAGTGTGAGCATAGGGACAAAAATTACCAATTACTAAGCATTAGCATTATTTTATAGAAAGGGGAAGTGTATGGGGAAGTGGACCCGAGTAAAAGCTTTTTCAGCAGTAGACTGCTAATAAAAAATGAAGTATTGAATGGCTAGACATAATTGAACGGCTAGATGAATACGAAAAATAATCTTTAAGTCTACAGCGTATCGTTTGGGTACAAAGCTCTTTATGTATTATAAGCAGGGCCCGGGTGGCTCCCATCAAGTTCATGTATTACATAGATAACTGTCACGAGACCGAGATGTCTTCCTTGGCGTGGTGCGCATGTTTGCATATGACACTAAGAAGGGGTTTCTCGAGATGCTTTTTTTCAAAAGTCTGTTATAAGCGCACTGTTACTCATGAACTCATGCAACTTGGCCCAAAGGTACTATGCTATGCCCAAACCTTTGCAACATAAAGGTCATAGGTCACACTGCTTGGCAGCCATCTTGTTTTAGGTGATTATGTTCAGCTCCATATTCAAACATCCGTTTCTCAGAAACTGATAAAGCTACAGATCTACACATTGCTGTGTATAGTCATGGTATGATCTGCATTCACAACTGAACATTACAAGTCAATTGTGTCAAATTCGACAAATATTTCTCATCAGCGTCGCATGGATCGGTATTTAGCAAAAAGAAAAAGAAAAACTCCTCATAGTGTAGTCGACATCAACATTTATTTGGAAAAAAGTAGTCACAGTTAAAAACGAATAGATCGGCTGCTCACAGGCAGCGTGTGGATATCCTGTACTTCCTGGTTGTTAATGGTATTGAGAAGTGTAGCCCCGCCCCAACGCGTTTCGTGATCAAAAGACGTCCTCAGGGGGATCGCAGGTCTAACTCTCAATAACACAACATAATGCATTTATATTCAACCGCTAGGTCAATATGCAAAGACGCCACTAGATGTCACCAGAGATACATTAAAAATCAGTCCATTGACTGGGTCAATATGAAAAGACACCACTAGATGTCATCAGAGATATGTGGAAATCAGAGATATGTGGAAAATCGGTCTACTGTATTAACACATTCTTATTAACAAGGCGACTTTTAAACCACTATTAATAAAGATACTGTCTAATTAACCAAAGGACAGATCTATATTATACCGGCAAGTCTGTAGAAATCAATGGTACTCAAGTTTTTTTTAAAATTATAGTATATACATAAGGGAAAATTATTTATTAGTTAAGAAGCAATTTAGGTCAAATTCAACGTTTAATACTTTTGGTGTTAGAGTATCCAGCATGAAGATTCATTTTGAGAAACTTTCTGGATGAGATTTGTTTCTATACACTATCAATTCCTATTATTTTTAATTGTCTTGGATCGCAGTTATGAAAAAGTTTAAAATGTCTAGAGAGATTATGTTTCACAAAGCCTTTCTTTATATTGTTGACATGTTCTTCGATTCTTTTCTTTAATTGTCTAGTCGTTATGCCAACATACTGGAGTCCGCAGGGGCATTCTTAAAAGGCTTCGTCAGGAGGTTGGGCTTTCTCCTGACAAACCTGCACCCAATTTGAAATCTTCTGCCCCCATGTGCTCCAAGATGGAGACTCTCATAGTTTAGAGTTAGGACCGCACTATAAGAGATGCCTTGGCACGGCTGTGCGGCTTTCACATTTTCTGCAGAAGACGTGTATCCAAACCTCTGTTATTAACCTTAGTGGTGAGACAAGTTGTTTTACATGCTGGTTTGTGAGTGTGCCATGATACCTTTCTACTATTTTACTGTTCAAAGCCCATTTCGTGTGCACCTCACTGTATAGCTGGTGACAAATTGTTGAGTGCGTTTGTCATTTGTTTTGCTTGACCGATTTGGTGCAGTGACGCATGTGGGTTCTCAGGAACACACAAGGGATGTGCGGGATCCCTTGTGTGTTCCTGTGCCTTTAAGGAGGTTGGGCTTCCTCTTGACAAACCTGCACCCAATTTGAAATCTTCTGCCCCCATGTGCTCCAAGATGGAGACTCTCATAGTTTAGAGTTAGGACCGCACTATAAGAGGTGCCTTGGCGCGGCTGTGCGGCTTTCACATTTTCTGCAGAAGACGTGTATCCAAACCTCTGTTATTAACCTTAGTGGTGAGACAAGTTGTTTTACATGCTGGTTTGTGAGTGTGCCATGATACCTTTCTACTATTTGACTGTTCAAAGCCCATTTCGGCTGCATCTTACTGTATAGCTGGTGACAAATTGTTGAGTGCGTTTGTCATTTGTTTTGCTTGACCGATTTGGTGCAGTGATGCATGGGGGTTCTCAGCTGCCATTGGGATGTGTGGGATCCCTTGTGTGTTCCTGTGCCTTTAAGGAGATTGGGCTTCCACCTGACAAACCTGCACCCAATTTGAAATCTTCTGCCCCCATGTGCTCCAAGATGGAGACTCTCATAGTTTAGAGTTAGGACCGCACTATAAGAGGTGCCTTGGCACGGCTGTGCGGCTTTCACATTTTCTGCAGAAGACGTGTATCCAAACCTCTGTTATTAACCTTAGTGGTGAGACAAGTTGTTTTACATGCTGGTTTGTGAGTGTGCCATGATACCTTTCTACTATTTGACTGTTCAAAGCCCATTTCGTGTGCACCTTACTGTATAGCTGGTGACAAATTGTTGCGTGCGTTTGTCATTTGTTTTGCTTATTCTAATTAATATGTTACATACCTGCTGTGGCATGATATGAACCTTTTTATTTGATAACTTTTATTCATCGTGTTGGATTTAAAAGCACCTACCTTTTTCCTAGTGCCTGTAGTCCTACAACCAATGCAATATTTGCATGGATAGAACCCAATGCCATTAAAGAGAGTCACATTTTTCTTTGAGGGATCAAGTGTATTTTTAGCTAATTTAGTTTTGAGGTTAGGTACTCTCCGATAGATCATTTTTGGTTTGTTTGGGAGAATTGGGCCCAGGGTTCTTTCCCTTTTTAGGATATGCCAGTGTTTATTGAGGATGGATTCAATTTGTTTGTACTGGGCTGAATAATTAGTAATGAATGTTAGAGGTATAGGGTCTTTAGATGTAGTAGATGGCTCCAATAGTTTTAATCTATCCTTCCTCTGAATCTCTGTCTGTATTTTGTTCAAAGTATTATTTTTATATCCTCGTTCCTCAAACTTCTTTACCAGGGTGTTAGTCTGTTCACAGTAGTCTTCCTCTGTTGTGCAGTTCCGTCTGATTCTGGTCATTTGGCCTTTAGAAATACCTTTGAGCCAGTTGGGGTGATGACAACTGAAGACGGGGATATAACTATTTCTATCGGTTGGCTTGAAGTAGGTTTTGGTGTCAAATTTGTTTCCATTTTTTATAATATCTAGGTCAACTAATTGAATATTGGTGGGGCTAATCTTACTGGTGAAGGACAAATTATATTCATTGATGTTAAGTACTTCTACAAACTCTTTAAGAGACTGAATATCCCCTTCCCAAACGAATAAAATATCGTCTATGAAGCGTTTCCAAATCTTGATGTTTCCAAAGATGTAATCCCGTATTGTCATTGACTTCTATGTCCTTTAACACGTTTAGAATGTCCTTACTGTCCTTCAAAAATGCTTTGGTTTTAGCCACCAACGGTTGTAGATGCCAATCTATTAATTTCCGTAATCTAGCTGTAAGGGAATTTATCCCACTCACGATCGGTCTTCCAGGGGGGGGGCCTCATATTTTTGTGTATCTTAGGTAAAAAATACATGATCGGAGTTCGACTTGTTGAGGATATTAAATAATCTCTCTCTTTTTTTCGTTATCAATTCCTTTTTAAATGCTGCTTTTTGAACCAGTTTTTCTAGCTCCTTTTTTTTTAACCCCTTCATGACTGAGCTTGTTTTTGGTTTCTGTTCGTAAATGACTGACACACTTTCGACATTTTTGCTGTGTGATTCTTCCACGTCAGTAATATACTTTCTTACAAAGTGCACCCACACATATTATATATTGTTTTTTAGGAGGACAGATAGGGCTATATATTTATATCACATTTGTGTGTCTAACGCCTCACTTAGGACAAATACAAATTAAAAAAAGAGGAAAAAACTTTAAAAAAAACTTTTTTTCCCAGTTTTGATTTGTAGTATTTTTTTTTAACAAAACCAGCACAGCTAAAAAAAAATGCAATACATACATTCATTTATTTGTCCCTTATTTTTAATTTTTTTATACACTTTTCACTATTTTTTTTTATTTATTTACACTTTTCACTTTTTTTATACTGACAAATTTTATTTATTTAATTATATCAAGCAGTCATTGTGAATTAATCTCACTATTACTGCTTGATAAATTAATACATTTTTTTTATTATCAGGCTGCTTCAAACTTCAGAACAGCCGATAATAAGTTAGTGACACTGATCCTGCAGCAGTTCAGGATTCAGCTGTCAGTGAATGTTTCAGAAAACTTAAACATTCTACTTTCAAGAATAGATACATTATGTGTCTAATACATAACATTTTGTATCTATTCTTGAAAGTCAAAAGATTAAAAAAAAAAAAACCCGTATAGCTTGAGAGAGATATCTCTCGATCTATACGAGCTGTCAGAATGCCGGCAAAAGCCGACATGTGTGTCCGCTTTGCTGTGACTCTCAGACACCCGATATTAAGGTATCGGGTGTCTGAAAAAGGTTAACCCTTTCAGTAATGGATCTCTAGATAGTTAGACATCTATTACTGAAAGGTAACCGCTGATTCTCAGCGGTTAGCAGCCTTCTAGTGCAGCAAATAACTCGTCACGTACAGTGTACGTGACGAGTCATTTGGTCCCTTTGTGGCTGGACGTACAGTGTACGTCTCCCGTCACGAAGGGGTTAAATACTTCGTTTATTGACACATTACATTGCAGACTTCAGTGCATTGGACAGTGACAGAGTGATAAATCAAAAGAAAACAAAATTATTATTCCAATTACGTTGTGAGCATATTTGTTCGGTCACCGATTAACATTGATCGGGACATATAGACCAAGACTGTTCGTCACACTACTGGGTAAAAATCAGATGACTATATGGAAGCGGTTGACTCAATACTCCTCTCCGGTGAGATTCTACTACCTAGATGTAGTGCTCCTGCCCTCATAGGTCGCTCAAGCCGATCACCCTGGTCCCTCCGAAATACGGCTGGGACAGGAAGTGATTTGCGTGTGCGAACCGAATGATGTCCCATACACTGCAATTACCAACGTAATCAATTTAAGTATGCCAATATGGCAACAAAACAGAACAACTCCTGTGCAGGGATGAGCCACCCCCCCCCCGCTCCCCCCAGCCATCCACATGAGCCGAACCTCCGCCCTCATGTGCTGGGGGACTGAGTAAGAGAGCGTGGGGCGGACCACTCCAATGTGGTTACTCTCGTCTCTAGCCCCATTACCGATCTGTAAAGTAAGAAGAAGGAGATCAGGGAATGAGCAGAAAAGAAAGCAAAAAGGGAAAAGAAGAGGGAAACATACAGTGCACCGGCCACTATATGCCAACATATGTCCACCTCGGAGTGCAGCATCCTCACCCATCGCTCCGCTGTGTCTCTGGGATTTCTCCCATCTCCGCCACGTATGCAGCGGAATGTGTGAAGTGCAGCCAGGGTATCCAGGTGGAACTGAAGCGTTCTTCCTCATTTCGCATGGAGGCTGTCAGGTCCTCCATGCGGTATATATTGTCCACAATGTTTAGCCAGAGTCGTACCATGGGGGGGTTGGTTTGTCTCCACAACAAGGGTACGCAAGACCTAGCCGCGTTCAACATATGTACTGTTAGGGATTTTTTGTATCGTTCGATTTTGGTTGAGGTCATATGTAGGAGAAACACCCCAGGATCATCAGGTAGGGGTTCAATTACCAGTTGGTTCACCATCGTCCTCACCGCGGTCCAGAAAGGGCGTATGTCAGGGCATGCCCAAAAGATATGAAGCATGGTGCCCGGTGCCTGGTTGCACCTCCAGCAGAGCGACGGGATTGAGGGGTCAATTTTATGCAAGACATGAGGGACTCTGTACCAGCGTGATAGTATCTTATACCCCTGCTCCTGATATTTACAGGCCATGGATGATCTATGGGCTAGGGCCAAAATCGCTGTCTTCTGTTGCTCTGTAAAGGTCCTACCCATCTCGGACTCCCACCGTTCCAGGAAAGGGGGGGCAGAACGACTCAGGGGGTGAGCACAGCTGCCCGTATAGCCAGGATAGGGCGTGTCTAGTCGGTGCGCCTGCGTCACACAGAGTCTCGAAGGGTGTGAGTTTACGTGCCAGTCCCCCCACCCCAGGCACTGAAACCAGAAAGTGACGAAGCTGGTACGCACTCCACACTTCAAGAGGAGGGTCAAGCATATGCCGGATGGCCTCCAAGGGCATCCACTGACCGTCCACAATAAAATCGCAGAGTCGAAACTTGTCTAAAGCTAACAAACGTCTCAGCGGGCCCCTCCCCATTCCCGGGGGAAGTCTGGGTCCCCCAGTACCGGAGTCATGGGAGACGGGTACGGGGATAGGTCTGTGGATCGTAACGTTGCCCTCACGGAAGTCAATGTCGGTGCAATTAAAGGATGGGTCGACAGCTCTGGTGGCAGTAGGGAAGAGAGCCACGCTAGGCCTGTAAGTGGTGCCCCAGATTCGAGCAGGTCCATCTCCACCCACCTTATCTGACTGCCATGACAACACCAGTCTAGGAGTCTGGAGAGATGAGTCGCCTTGTGGTACATCCGAATGTCTGGGAGGCCTAGTCCCCCCCTGTCCTTAGGTAGAATCAGTAGGCGGTATGCAATCCTCGGCCTCTGTCGTGCCCAAATGAAGGACACAAACAGCCGCCTCATGCGGGTGAAAAAAGTGGGGGGGAGGCGGATCGGTAATGTCTGAAGCAAATACAAGATCCTCTTGAGAGTTGTCATTTTAAGAGAAGCGCATCTACCGAACCAAGTGAGAGTCAATTCTTGCCACTTGGCCAGATCTTGTTTTACCGTACCTAATAACGGGATGAAGTTTTCTTGGTACAGTCTGTCAGGGTCCGCTGTAATCCGCACCCCAAGATACTTAAGATAGGTTGGCGCCCACCGAAACTGGAATGAGGTTCTCACCTCCTCCATTAGCAAAGTGGGGAGAGAGATGTTTAGAGCTTCAGACTTTGTCGGGTTAATCAAAAAGTTTGAAAGTTCCCCATATATGTCAAATGCCTGAAGGAGACTGTGAAGGGAGGTCATGGGGTGGGTCACAAAAAATATGAGGTCGTCCGCATAAGCTGCCACCTTATGGGATCCCGCATGAGTCAGTAAACCCCTCACGTCCTCATCTGCCCTGAAGGTGCATAGAAAAGGTTCTAAGGTGAGAATAAAAATAAGTGGGGATAATGGGCATCCCTGCCTGGTGCCGTTGCTGATGGCGAAGTATCCTGAATAAGTCTCGTTAACCCTAACCGCTGCAGTCGGGGACGCGTAGAGGGCCATGATCCACGAAGTCATATGGGGTCCCAACCCCACATGATGCAACATGGATTGTATAAATTGCCAATCCACCCTGTCAAAGGCCTTTTCTGCGTCAATTGACAGCATCAAAAATATGAGGTCGTCCGCATAAGCTGCCACCTTATGGGGGACCCCTGCGTGGTGAATGAATGACATTCAGGACCCTGGTGGTATTGTCACACGCTTCTCTAGAGGGAACAAAGCCCACCTGGTCAAAGTGGATCAAATGGCCAATGTGAGGGAGGAGTCTGTTCGCCAGCATCTTGGCGAACAGTTTGAGATCCGCATTAAGAAGCGCTATGGGGCGGTAGCTGCCACAATGGGAGGGGTCCTTATCCGGCTTTGGGATCACCGTGATGTGTGCCCTAAGTGCGTCAATGGCAGGGTACCGTCAGTGGCCAACGCATTGAAGGCTTTCAAATAATGGGAGGAAAGGATGGAGCCAAACGTTTGGTAATACCACAACGTGAACCCATCTGGACCTGGTGCCTTCCTGGGTTTTGATTGTTTAGTGGCTAAGTCCCATTCTTCCTCCGTCAGGGGAGACTCCAGGAGCTCCGATACCTGGGGGTCAAGGGATGGCATACCCGATTGGCGCAAGTAAGAGGCCATGCGAGAACTACGGTCGGTCAGGTCGGAAGTGTGAGTGTCTAAGCGCAAGTTATACAGTAGAGTATAGAAGTCTTCGAATGCCCCCGCAATGTCTTTAGACATGGACAACCGGTCCCCCATATGCGGATGTATGTCCCCAGTCGGGCTCCCCCAAGAGCCCTGGCCAGAAGCCTACCCGGCTTATTGGAATATTCATAAAATGTTCGCCTGCATGTCACCAACCTCTGCTTGGCCTTCTGATATAATAGGGTGTTCAGAGCCTCCCTAAGTTGGCGAAGGGCCGTTTGCGAAGCCTGCGCTATAGAGCGCTTGTGGCTAGACTCCAAACGACGGATCTGGGAGAGGAGGCGAGTGATCTTTTCCTTCTGTTCCCGTTTGCGTCTAGCGCCGTGCCGGATGAGTATGCCCCTGACTACACATTTGTGTGCCTCCCACACTACATTAGGGCTGGGAACCGAGTCCGCATTGGTTAGGAAATAGGACTGAATCGCGTTAGTAACATCTGCTTTCACCACCGGGTCCTGGAGAAGGGATTCGTTTAGGCGCCAGGTTGATAATGCGGAACGAGGTGGTAGAACCTCCAGCTCCATATGTATAGGGGCGTGATCAGACAAAAGAATAGCATCTATGGAGGCCGATCGTAGGGCCAGGAGGGAATGGTGGCCAACCAAGAAAAAGTCAATGCGAGAGTATGTCTGGTGTACCGCTGAGAAAAAAGTGTAATCCCTGACCCCGGGATGTAAGAATCGCCATGAGTCCACTACCCGTAGCAACTGAAGCTCAGCCCGTAACTTTTTAAGGTCGGCGAACGCAAGATGCGATGTCCCTCTGGAGACGTCTATTAGCGGTTCCATAGCAAAATTAAAGTCACCCCATAGGATCAGCGAGCCCTCTGAGAACTCGAGCAGAATGGCTACCACCCGGTGTAGGAATATCAGTTGGTCCGAGTTGGGCAGGTACACGTTAGCAAAAGTGTATATCGTCTCCCCCACCCTACCCTTTGTCAAAATATACCTGCCGTCCGGGTCCTGCTTGAGGTCTATCAGTTCCCACGGCACCGATTTGGCCAATAGTATACTGACACCCTTCGATTTGGAGATCGGTAAGGACGAGTGGTAGGCAACCGGGAAATCTCTGTTATGTAAACGGGGAATCTGTTGTGTCTTAAAATGTGTCTCTTGTAAAAAAACTACCTGTGACCTCATGCTTCGCAGATCCGCCAGGAGCCGGGAACGTTTCTCGGGGATGTTCAGGCCTTTGACGTTTAGGGATGTGAATTTGACCAATCCCTCATTCCGCTGCCTCTCACCGCGACAGCCAGGCCGCACCATGATGCAAAGATAGGGCAGCGGAGCAATGGAGAGGATGGGTCCAAAATCAGCCGATAAAGAGGGTGCTGTGTATCTGAGGAGAGCAAAAGAAAGCAGGGAAAGAAGGGAACAACAGTAGAAGAAAAAAGACAGATCAGTAATCGGTGGGCTAATAGGACAAAATCAGCGTTTACAGTTATATGCGAGAGAACCTCCTGCTCGACCCAAATATGGGACGAGGAAGACTCAAAAGAAAAATCTCCGCGCCTCCAAGGAAGCTGGGAGAAACCCTAATGGGGGATCGCAGAATAGGAATTCTGCGGGATTCCTGAATGGTAGCGTTAATAGCTAAAAAAAAACCAAGTATAAAACCTTAGTATCTGTAAAGTTCAAAGCAACCAAAATTTTAACCTTAGCTTAGATAAAAAGTTAGGTGAAACATTGGAGGTGTACCGCGAGGGGCCGGGACGGCCCAAGAGAGACCCCTTAGTAAATCCATCAACCCAAAGCCCACAGGGGGGACCCCTGTCACAACTCCCAGGACCCCCAATAAGTATACTACCCCCTCCGCCCGCTTATTGTGGGTATCCAGGTAGATGGCCCACCACCCCCCGTGGGCAGCACCCCACCGTAGAAAGAACTGTCATAAGCATCTCACCATATCTCTCAGAATGTGGGTGCCTCCCCAGGGGTGTGGCATCCCGTCCCCACCAATCCATCAAACAAAAACATGTGCCCAGGGATATATGAGCCCCCCATTGTAATATGTGACATGGAAGCACTAGGTGATGCGCATCTAACCCCCTATCCCCTAAAACACTAAACAAACCGATGGGGACAGTTACTCCAGGGGGCCCGCGCCCATGAGTCTGTCACTGTACCCACAAGTCCTTCTTATGTGGAAACCATGGAAGGGCACTGAGGGCCAGGAAATATCCAGTCAGTGCAATGGAAGGTCAAACCTTGTATAGGCATATCAGACGTATAGGCCGTATATTGGAACGTCAACAATCGGTGTGGTCAAAGTTCCCTTGCCTCCCTACTCCTGGAGGGAGTGTCCTGCAGGAAGGATCGCTGGTGAGGCCTCGACCACCTGATTGTCTCCTATTTTCTCTGGAGACAATCAGGTGGAATGGGTGTCCCCATCTATAAGTGGCTCCCACCGTGCGTACAACATCTAGGACCGGTCTCAGTGTGCGCCTCATACGCAGAGTGTGGCGTGAAAGATCTGGCATAATCTGGATCCTGGCCCCATCGAAATCCAGGGGGCCTTTGTTCCAGGCCTGGCGCAGTATCTCCTCTTTCAAGGAGTAAAAATGAACTCTGCAGAGTACGTCACGTGGCATTCCTGAAGGTAAGTTACGAGCTCCCTGGGCCCTATGCACCCTGTCCAATTCCAGCTCTGCAGTGGGTGGCTTATCCAAATAATGGTTTAGAACCGCCGTGACCGTGGACCGCAAGTCTGGGCCTGATGTTGCCTCCAGGATCCCTTTAAGCCTCAGATTGTTCCGGCGGTTCCGGTTTTCACTATCATCCACCTGCAGGTAAATGGCTGTGATATGTCTTTGATGTGCGGCCTGGCCTGCCTCCAGAGCTGCCACTCGATCTTGCACTGAGGCCGTGGTCATTTCCACAACGTCCACCCGACCCTCCAGCGTGGACACATGCTGCCGGACCTCATGCAGCTCCAGGCGTAAGGCGTCTACTATTTTCGTGGCCATACTATCTAGGTCCCGTTTCGTAGGCAGCTGTGACATGCAAGCCCGCCAGTCCTCCGGGTCATCCCGTCTGGGGCCTATACCAGCAGACGTTGGACCGGGAAGTGAGTCCTCATCGTGGAGGAGGGGGGTGCATATGGGTGAGGGCGGAGGGCTGGGGAGTCTGTTCGGGGTACTCACGGGCAGTTGGCTTCAGTGTCCTGAGCGCAGCAGCTTTTATTACTATTAATATTTTTCCAATAACATTTTTTAAATTATATTTTATTTAATTTTACTTATATCCATAAGCGCGGATTATACATATTTTATCACTTTTTGACATTGCATCCAATTGCATAAATGTGCATTTATATCACTAGTGAAGTATGTTAAACTTGTTAACATACTCAACATCATATCTGCCAAATACAATATGGCATTCAGAGGTCACCAAAGTCAGCGGCCATTTTGAATTTTGCATTTTTTTTATAATTCATTAAATTGTCTCCTACTTTTTCTCTCTCTAACTAAAATATCTTCTCAGGTGCTATAACCGGCTCTACTGCTTGGCCACCTTTACATGCCACATATAGCTTGCAGCTATATTTATTATTGTTATTATTATACAGGATTTATATAGCGCCAACAGTTTGCACAGCGCTTTACAACATAAGGAAGACATTACAATCACAATAAAATTAAAGGCAAGATGGTAAGGAGGGCCCTGCCCGTGACACATGGAAATGGATAAAAAACCCCACATACAAATGCATGCAAACACACTGGACGGCACCGGAAAGCCCATCATAAGCTAAAAAATAACTGCTAAAATGCGGCAAAATTGCAGCAAAACACAATGCACTGTGTTCCAAATCTGGTCCAGATCTTGTTAGGAAAATGAGGTCAACCTGACCTGAGACTTTGAAGTCTACTTGAGTTGATACAGGCTTATGAAAGAGCACAATATGCTTGTTATAGATATTCTGGGGGGAAAATATCAAAACTGGAACAGACAGAATCTGGAGCAGTTGCCCATGGTAACCAATCAGCACCTACCTTTAATTTTCAAAGGTAAACTGAACAGATACGCTGATTGGTTGCAGTGGGCAACTGCTTCTGTCTGCTCTAGTTTTGATAAATATCAGTTTTATCAATGTAAAGGAAACGTTTTCGCTTGTAGTGATGTCATATTTTTTAATGTAAAAAAAAAAAATGTTGTCTGTCCTATTTTGTTATGTCCTTACCTGGGCGGTTGTTGCGTATGATACTTGCATCGCTTGGTACTCTTTTTTAAATATATCTTATGTGTATTATCTCCAGGTGACATTAGGGGTCTAGAGACCCCTAATGTCTCCACATTAGGGGTCTCTAGATTTGCTTCATCAGCTTCTTCTCTCTGGCAGTAGGAGGGAGCCAGATGACTGACAGGTGAATGCGGAAGTGATGTAATACACATCACTACTGCATTCACACTACAGAGGCTATCACGCCATACAACCGATCGGCGGCTATAGAGCCGCTGATTGGTTGTATGTGAAACAGCGGACGGCAAGAGGGCGGGCGGACGGCAAGAGGTTAATTTTAGAAAGTTCAGATTTTCAGTTTTCTATTTTTGTGTATTTCTGCAGACACTGGGGACATCTAGTGGAGTTTCTCTGAAATTACAGCACACAGAACTGGAGCATTCTCTGTAGTCTTCATGTAGCATTTTTCAGTCTAATAATGTGACTCCTTTTTTGCAGACACTGGGGACCTCTAGTGGTGTTTCTCTGATATTACAGCACACAGAACTGGGCATTCTCAGTAGTCTTCATGTGGCATTTTTCAGTCTAATAATGTGACTCCTTCTCTGCAGATACTGGGGACCTCTAGTGGTGTTTCTCTGATCTTACAGCACACATAACCGGGGCATTCTCAGAAGGTTTTCATGTGGCATTTTTCAGTCTAATAATGTGACTCCTTTTTTGCAGACACTGGGGACCTCTAGTGGTGTTTCTCTGATATTACAGCACACATTACTGGGCATTCTCAGTAGTCTTCATGTGGCATTTTTCATAGATTGAATCCAGAGGTCTTCAAGATGCCCCCCGCAGATGGGAGCTGGCGGGCCTTCTTCTGAAGATGCCTGGGTAAAATAGGAAGGGGATAAGGAGGGCTAAGTTGCCCCCCAGAGGAGAGAGTGAACTTGTGACTGCCAAGCTGTTTCCCTCCACCTGGATGTGCGAGTGAAGCTGCGCATCTCTGGTGAGAGTCAAGCTGCACCCTGGAGCATCATAGCTGTGCATGTGTGATATACTCACCTGTCCTTCACTCCTGCGTGTCATCTGGCTCCTCCCACCTCCAGGATTTAAGCCTCCAACATTCAGTTGCTTGGTGTTAGAGCAAGGAGGAACACGCTGGGCAAGTCTCCTTCACTAAACCTGTCTCCTCCCAGAGACATTGCTGACTTGGAGACTTGCCCAGCATGTTCCTCCATGCTCTAACACCAAGCAACTGAATGTTGGAGGCTTAAATCCTGGAGGTGGGAGGAGCCAGATGACACGCAGGAGTGAAGGACAGGTGAGTATATCACACATGCACAGCTATGATGCTCCAGGGTGCAGCTTGACTCTCACCAAGTATAGCAACCATATATCTGCATGTGTCTGTCTGCAAAGCTGTCTCCTACAGCAACCATATCTCTGCATGTAACAGTATGCAAAGCTGTCTCCTACAGCAACCATATCTCCGCATGTGACTGTTTGCAAAGCTGTCTCCTACAGCAAACATATCTCTGCATCTGACGTATTGCATAGCTGTCTCCAACAGTAACCATATCTCTGCATGTGACTGTTTGCAAGTTGTCTCCAATAGCAATCATACCTCTGCCTGTGTCTCATTGTCACACTATCTCCAATAACAATGTACCGCGGCACCTGGTTGCCAAGCCGTCTCCCATAGCAATCACAGGATTGTATCTGAGTGTTCATCCCTCTGTCTCCTATAGCAACCCTTGTAAATCTGGCTGCTTCTTTCACAACCTGTGCCAGAGACTTATATTTATGTTTTTCCTTTTTTGGAAGTGAGGTAACTTCCGCAATGTATATACGGACCGCATACCAGACTCTCCCTGGACACAATGATTGTGCATCTAGGGAGAGTGTTTTCTAACCACATGTAATCATATCACATACAACCCAGATATGCCCCAAGACATGTGGTGTGCAGGCGTTTACATGCAACTGCTGTCACCTGATCATTAACTTGAATAGGTGACAAAGCCCACCACAGATCCTGCATAACCCCCCTGAGATCCTGCAGGGTCTCTGCACGATCTGTGGGGGGCTTTGTCGGGTCTCAGGGGAGCTTTGTAGGATCCATAGGGGGCTCTTCAGCCTGCAAAGCCCACCACAGATCCTGCAGAGCCCCCCTGAGATCCTGCAGGATCAGTGGGGGGCTTTGCTGGGTCTCAAGTGGGCTTTGCAGGATCTGTGGTGAGCTCTGCAAGGTCTATGGTGGGCAGAGCCCACAACAGATCCTGCACAGCCCCCTGAGACTGCAGGGTCTCAGGGGGCTGTGCAGGATCTGTGAAGGTCTCAGGGGGCTCTGCAGGGTCTATGGTGGGCTCTGCGGGGTCTCAGGTGGGATTAGCAGCCTGAGACTCA
>NW_017308091.1:229986-256469 GCF_000935625.1 Nanorana parkeri | reverse complement strand
ACAGGGGATACAGAAAAAGAGATTGACGGCTCTGTGTCCTCAATCTCTTTTTCTATTTTAAAAGGGAAATATCAGGGGTATATTTAGGCCCCTGCTATCTCCCCGAAGCTCCCTACAGTAAAGTAAAATTATAAAAAATATTCAATAAAAAGAAATAAAAAAATAACGTTTATAAAAGAAAAAATATTTTTTTTAAATTGGAAAAGGTTAGAAAAAAGGCAGCTTTAATGGGGCGGCTCTGATCACACCTGTCTGCTCTCCCTTTCTCTCCTCCTGGCCGCTCTGAAGCTGCAGAGCCGCTGCGGCCAATCACATTTTGATCTGTGCCATCCTCTTCTCTCTGGGCCCCCCCGAACTGGCGGAACACCAGGTCCCGGTCACAAGTGCGACCGCTGCGACCCTGGTAGTTCCGCCAGTGCATATATGCAACAACACCTGAGGGTTTAATAACACTTTAAATGGCAGAACTACCAGGGTCGCAGCGATCGCACTTGCTACCGGGACCAGGTGTTCCACCAGTTCGGAGGGGGGCGAGAGAGAAGGGGAGGCCCGCCGCTCGCAGCTACTCATGCTGCCTGGTGAAGAATAGAAGATGTAGTGCTGCGGGGGTGTGGCCTGTCAGGGGGTGAGGCCTGTCAGGGAACTCCAATTCCGAGCAGGCAATGTGCAGAGTAGTGTCATTGTCTTGCACTGTAATTTTTTTTCCAACCAAAAATAATAAAATCATTTATCATTTACAGCAATGAATTCCTTACTTCTGCCCTCTGTGCGATCCTTACTTCTGCCCTCTGTGCGTTCCTTACTTCTGCCCTCTGTGCGTTCCTTACTTCTGCACTCTGCACGTTCCTTACTTCTGCCCTCTGCGCGTTCCTTACTTCTGCCCTCTGTGCGTTCCTTATTTCTGCCCTCTGTGCGTTCCTTACTTCTGCCCTCTGTGTGTTCCTTACTTCTGCCCTCTGCACGTTCCTTACTTCTGCCCTCTGCGCATTGCTTACATCTTACCCCTTAAAATGCTTTTACCGCTCAATCAGTTTAATGTTATAAGTGATGAATGGCCCTAAAATTATTGCTCTCACTGTGACGCTCGCAGCAATATGTAACATGTGTGGCACAATTTTTTTTTTAACACAACTTTATTGCTATCACATAGGGGGCTAATAAGTCCCCTATGTGATAGCCAATTTACATGACAGCCCCTCTTTATGGAGACATCAGGGGTCTCCAAGACCCCTAATGTCATCTAGGGACCCCCAGAGATCTACTTCATCAGCTTCTGTAGCTGGAGAGTGACACTGAATGCAGGAAGTGATGTAATATACATCACTTCCTGCATTCGGGGACTGAGAGGAGATCAAAGAGAGATTGTGTACTGAACTCCCCTTTGATCTCCTGTCACAGAGCCGTGCCGGTCCCGGCCGCATCGGGCACAGCGGATCTCAGGACCGGCAAGGCAGTGACACCTGCTCCTATACAAGGGCATCTCTAGAGACGCACGATCGCTTGAATGTAGAGCTCCCGGCCGGCTGTGTAATTACAACGGCCGGCCGGGGAGCTACTCGTCGGGCTCCACCGTCCTCTCGTCTGTGGATTTTTCAAGCCCTCATTATGGGTGTAGGTGGGGGCCTTACGTTTTGAGTTTCGCCTAAGGCCTCACAAAGTCTAGAGTTGCCTCTGCCCGTGAGGACTTATAATCTAACAGGGAGGGGCAAGTGATACATGAGGCGGTAGCTGTATGGGGATGATAATAACAACAACAATAATATATTGCTACACCTTTGAGGGATAAACCAATATAAATGAGGCTTAAGAAGTTACCCACAAATAAGGAAAAGGTAAACCTACAGGTAATTTGGTCTGTGTGTAATGGGCTCTATATTGGGGGTGTCTTGATGTAACAAATGACAACTGAATCATAAATAAGGTTTGAATTTATTTAAACATGGGATCTACATCAACTCTAATTCAAAAAAAGGAACATGAACAAGGATAATTCTGCTGGAAACACCATGCTCACCCATTCACACATGCCATGGCCATTTTAAAATCTCTATCTATCTCTATATATTTCTGAAAACTTCACAAGTTTGATTCCCTTGAGGGTAGAGCGACCAATGTTATTAAATTATTTATTATATAGCTTAAAAACTCCTCCTCCTGTCCTGATTAACAAACAGCATGCCTAAATTAGGTGTATATATAATGTACCTAAATTAGAGCAATATCTCGTTCTTGTTACCTAGGCATTGCGCATATTCATCCATTATTACATTGCACTGCACCTTCTGATGCTTCTCCTTCCTATTAAACTTTTGCCATGGTGCAAAAAAAAAAAAGAAAGAAAGATCTAAACAAAATTACTATCGTTGACTCGCAATCAATTAAACGCCATCTGATGCAAAACATACTTTTTATCATGTCAAAACTGCCTGAAAGCCTCTGGAACTTCTAAGCAATCACTGAGAATCCAAATTCATTTCAGGTTGTTTCTGCTGCTTACACTGCAATGAACTGAAAGCTTAGGCAACGGTGAAATCTTGTGGCCGATGGTATAACTGCATTGTAAAGTCGACTCCTTGATGACACCCGGTGTCCAATGTCATCAATGTCATTTTCTACAGCTTGAAAACACGGTTTTAGTTTTAAAATGAATTCCGAGGTCTACGCACGTCGCAAACGTACCAAACTCGGTCCAGAGATAAAAAGGGGCGCGTGAAACGTTATAGTGAGAAAAAGCGGTCCGGACGCACCGTGGCGTGAGCCGAACGCTTAGGTCAGGAGAGCGGCGGCTATATCGCCGCCACGAGAGGTACGGCGACGAAGTTTTGTGGTCCCGACGCTGGCCGGTCGGACAGGGATCGACACACCAGGGCTGTGGTCGCGAAGAACCCACTGGCGCCCGACATCGGCAAAACAACGCCACATACGTGCGGTCGGGGGTGCGTGGCCGAAAGGAGGATATTCTTGAAACATGCACTGGGAAGGCCCCTGGCCGAGGGTAGAAGCTACCGGAGGCCAAGGGCGTCAAGAAACCAGCGGCGAGGCGTTCGGTATACGAGAAGAAAGGGGAGTCAATTGTCGCAGCTCGAAAACAGCGACACCGTGGTCGATCAGTCCAAGTGTTGAGCTTGACTCTAGTCTGCAACTGTGAAGAGACATGAGAGGTGTAGGATAAGTGGGAGGCCCCCGCCTCACTTACCCGGGGGGGTGGGGGGTTGCAAGCCTCGAGAGGCTCTCGCTTCCGGCTCCGAGGACAGTGGCAGATGGGGAGTTTGCTTGAATACAGAACATGAAAGCAGGGCCTCACGATCCTTCTGGTTTTTTGGGTTTTAAGCAGGAGGTGTCAGAAAAGTTACCACAGGGATAACTGGCTTGTGGCGGCCAAGTGTTCATAGCGACGTCGCTTTTTGATCTTTCGATGTCGGCTCTTTCTATCAATGTGAAGCAGAATTCACCAAGCGTTAGATTGTTCACCCACTAATAGGGAATGTGAGCTGGGTTTAAACCAGGGGTGATCGTGATCTACCAGTAGCTCTCAAAGCTGATGCTGGTAGATCACGAAGGGTGTGAATGGTGGCCCCAATATTCCATTTTAGTATATTTATTTAGCTGTGCACACATGATTACCTATTTACCTATTAGCCTGAGTCTACTAAGCCTAGCTCCCTGACACCTTTCTGGTGGTTACTGGTGGTTGAAGTGCTATGTATTACATCAAAGAATATTAGTTACACAGCCTGTTGCACTACACTGTTTGCAAAATACAGCAAGGTGAGCCAGGAAAGAGAGAGGAAAGACAGCCAGGAAAGAGAGAGAGGAGAGACAGCCAGGAAAGAGAACAAGGAGAGACAGCCAGGAGAAAAAACGAGGAATGACAGCTAGGAGAGAGAGCGAAGGAGGTTTTTTTTCCGTTGGTAGATCTCATGTAGCTTGTCATTTGAAAAGTAGATCTTAACACAAAAATTGTGGGCACCCCTGGTTTAGACAGTCGTGAGACAGGTTAGTTTTACCCTACTGATGAGGCGTTGTTGCAATAGTAATCCTGCTCAGTACGAGAGGAACCGCAGGTTCAAAAATTTGGTGTATGTGTTTGGCTGAGGAGCCAATGGGACAAAGCTACCATCTGTGGGATTATGACTGAACGTCTCTAAGTCTGAATCCCCCGTAAAGGCGACGATACCGCAGTGCCGCGGAGGCCAGATTTGCCTGGGATAGCGGGGTCCGTCGCGTAGAGCCGCTCGCCTCGGGACCGTGGTGCGGACGGAAGCAGGCCGCCTCTCTCCCGGAGCGCATCGCATGTTCGTTAGGAACCCGGTGCTAAATCATTTGTAGACTACCTTATTCTGGGTCAGGGTTTTGTACGTAGCAGAGCAGCTACCACGCTGCGATCTTCAGGGGTGCGGAGAGAGAGGCGTGGAGGGAAGGGCGGCGGCTCACGAGACCGAGCACGTTCCGATGGGCCCGGGGCATATGAAGTCCAGCAGGGCGTAGATCGCCAACCGGGCTTAAGTGTCGCCGGCCAGGGGAAAGGTGGAGGAGGGGAGAGCGGCGGAGGGACGGCCGGTCGACTCTAGAGAGGTCCAGCGTGGCGTAGACCTCTGACCGGGCTTAAGTGTCGCCGGCCAGCTAATCCCGCGAGGGGAAAGATTTGAGTGTCACGAGTCAGCTTGACGCGGATGGGGAAATATTTAAGTGTCACCAGTCAGCTTGACGAGTGAGGGCAAGTATTGAAGTGCACCCGGCCAGCTTGACCCGCAAGGGGAAATGTGTCCCGGCCAGTTCGTCACGCAAGGGGAAAGATTCTAGTGGACAAGGGGACATATTTGTGTCCCCGGCCAGCTCGCCTCGCAAGGGGAAATATTTGTGTCACCGGTCGGCTTGACCCGCAATGGGAAATACTTCAGTGTGCCTTCGTCACGCTTGGAGGACCAGTGTCCTCCGGCCAGCTCAGCCCGCTCGGCAGTCAATCAAGTTAGGGACAGGGAGGCTTCTCCCTATCTCCTCCCTTCCTCCTCCTCACACAGCTTGGTTACCGAGCTGGGGCAGGGTCTTCGACTGGATGGGGCGGAGCTTGAACTGGATAGGGTGTGGCTTCGACAGGCTGGGGGATGCCTCACCCAACACACAAGGCACGTCACTGGACTGTGGCTTCGGCAGGCTGGGGGATGCCTCAACCAACACACAAGGCACGGCATGTCACTGTGGCTTCGGCATGTCACTGGACTGTGGCTTCCTCACCCAACAGACAAGGCACGTCCAATACATCAGGGTGAGGGAGAAAAGGGAAGGTCGGGGGGGGTACACATAAACAAGGGGTAGAGGTAGGCACAAAGTAAATGTAAAAGAAAAAGTAATGGTAGCAACATAGGATTGTAGATCTGACCCCGAGGTGAAGGGTCGAGAAGGTCCAGGACCTACCTCTGCTCCAAGGAGCGGGTACACAGAATGCGGGGAACGTGGCAGGAACCGTCATCCACATTGAGGGTGACACCAAACAAATTATATAAGTAGAAGCATATGAACCATAGAATAAACAGCGTAGGCAGGGAGCTAACCAGGACTAATGTCTCTGTTAGTTATTACTAGTGACCTTAGGTTTACAACGTGGTGGCACACTTTGCATAAGGAGCGCAGCGCCTATGTGTAAAGAGGTTAGTGCATATCACCAGTCTCGGCGAAGTCAAGATGAAGTAGAGGGAGCCCGTCCAGGCTCTCAGTATGATGCGGGGAGCGATGGAGGAGCATGGCGGGGGGCTTCGTGGCATGGGGCGATTGGAGGCACCCAGCGCCAAATAGTGTATAATCATCCCGGGTGCTGACGATTTAGGGGTGCCGCAGCGAGCTGACTTCTTTCCCATGGTTGGTAGGCTTGAGGGCTGGTGAGTATCGATATCAGGATGCAGGTTTAGCAGGTGAGGTGCACGGAGCTCTTTCTACTCACATCTCATCGCCGCCATGTCCAGGACATGCCCCTGCTTTAGTATTTAGGCAACTATGTTTGGAGTTATAGAAGTAAAATTATCAAATTCAAATGTCTGTGGCCCTCTTGCAAGCTCTCCACCATTCTGTACCATTCAAATAACCTCTCATGAGAAAGTTTATATTAAAACTGTGAAGCAATCAAATCTTTAGTGGTGGGTTGTCTTAATCCCTCCATTCTATTTTTTTTGTATGAAAAGCGGTTATGTATTCCAAAGAGGTGGTTGGCCCTTTTGCATTTTTCCTTATTGCATAATGCTGGCTACATGTCATTCTACTGTTGTTTCAACAATTTTAAACTAGATTTTACTAGAGATGTAAGGCATAGCGACATGCAACCAGGAAGTGGCTATCTAATGTGGCTACCATTTACAGGCAAAGCTAATAAATGGAAGCACTGGTAAAAAAAAACAGTATACATGCTCATTTTCAATTCACAAAATTAGTTTTATTACAGTTTAGTTGTCTTTATATGCAAAGCTTTAATTGGCAAATCTTAGTAGCTGTATGTGCAATAAGTAATATTTACTATTAGAAGCAGTTTTGCTTCCCTTTAAAAGACTCCTGATTTCAGTTAAAATCAAGTTTTATCTCAATACATGCAAAATGAGGAGGTATGACTTTTTCCGGAGTCTTCTTATGTTGTCATAGATAATTTTCTATAGCTCATGACTAGCTTGATAAGTTGTTGGGACTTTATCAGAGTCTGCATTTTGAATCAGCTGATAATAAAACTGGACCAGTTGTTTTAAGCTCTCTACTGAAATCCGCTCATTCAGTCCATGAATCCTAAAAGACAAAATAGTTTGTTACATAGCAGTACAACTAGAAGTGTTGCTGAACATCTTCCCATTCATTATTTTTGCTACTTCCTCTAAAACTAGCCATTGATGGATATGTCTTAATCAAGGCCATATTTTAACATCATGCTGTCCTAGGCATACCGGAAAAAAAAGATTCCATATTGTACAAGCTTTGTGTCATGATTATTTTAGCAAAACCTCGTAATTAACTGCTTGTCGTCCGCCCGAAAAAAACGGACGAACTGCAAACTCACAAGGGTGGGTTGCCGTAATTAGACGGCTTTTTTTTTTCTGCTTGCACGCACGGGCAGAAAAAACCCGTCCGTTGTGAATAGTCGTTACCGGCTGTAGGACATACAAATGATCGGCGGCTCTATAGCCTGCCGATCGCTTGTATGTGTTGGCTCCGTGCCCCCCCTCGAGTGCCGCCGCCCCCCCTCCTGCACCCTCACCTTCAATCCCGAGATCCGGCTCGGGAGGGTGTCAGGAGGAAGATGGGAGGGAGATCAGCATCTTCTTCCTTTGCTCATTAAGCCACAAATCATTAGGGGTCTCTAAAGAGGACCTGCCTTTGCTATTATATAGGGGGGTTGTTATTAACAACATTAAGTGTAAAAAAAAATAAAAGTCACATATAAAAAAAGTAAAAAAAACCCAGAATGTTTAAGCCCCCCACCGCTACGTTTACGTAAATATGCATCAGATACGCCGACAATTGCGCTACACGTTACATATCGCCGCGAACGTCTGAGTGAGAGCAATCATTTTAGGGCCATCAATTAATGATCAGCAGTAAAAGCTTTTAAAACGTAGCCTATGGCCAATTTGGGGTATTGTAGTTTTTTGAGGTTGCGCGTGCAATTTTAAGGCTTGACATTCTTGGTGTCTTTTTACCCGATGTGACCCCGTCTTTTATATTTTTACCAAAAAAATCGGTAATAATAAATGTTTTATAATTTAATATGGGGGAAACAGTTTTTTTTTTTTAATTTTCGGTAATTTTCCTTACTATAGTAAAAAATAAAAACCCCAGTGGTGATTAAATACCACCAAAAGAAAGCTCTATCTGTCCCCAAAAAATTGTATAAAATTAATTTCAGTACAGCGTTGCATGACAGAATAAATGTCAAAGTACTGCAGCGCTGAATACTGAAAAATAGCCTGGACAGAAAGGGGGTTTAACACTGCGGACTTCAAGTGGTTAAAGGCAACATGTGGGTTGCCTTATATGCAGATCTACTTTTCATGGTTTCATGTTTTCTGAACTATAACTTACGCCTCCTCTAAAGTTTGCTCATTAAGCCACAAATCTCCACATGTGGACAGAAGAAAGAAGGAAATAAGTTTGACCATAACTGGCTATGATGTTCTTCCTGACTCAGACAACAAGTGAATGCTGCACTTGCACATGAGGGCTTGCACGCTACTACACAACTAGCATTTTACCTGTTTTAGCTGATGTATAAAAAAATTGACCTTTAACCCCTACGTGACGGGAGACGTACACTGTACGTCCCGTCACAAAGTGCCTATATGACTGGCCACATACACTGTACATGACGACAAGTTATTTAAGGCTCTCTAATGCCGGTAACCGCTGAGAATTGTATTGAGGAATTAATTAATGAAATAGTTAAGCTTTTGTAAAAGCTTCTTTCTTTCATTAATGAAAGAATGAAGCCGTTACATGCAATACGGGTTCGCTAAATAGCAAGCCTGTATTTGACAGCTGAAAATAGCAGAGAGGTAGCAGAGTGACTCAGCTCTCTGCTATTCGTTTTGACAGCTTGATTGCCCGATGTTTGATACATTTAGGGCAAAGAGATACAATGTATCTCTTTGCCTGAGATGTATCACTTCTGATCGCCTAGGAACGATCAAAGACCTTTAGTGAGATCTGAATCTGACATGCTGTCAGGATCAGTCTCTAAGGTTATTATTAGCTGTTTCTAAGCTTGGAGCAGCCTAATAGCCAAAAATTAAAAAAGTTCATTTATCAAGCAGTCATAGAGACCGCTTAATATAAAACTGACAAACATTTTTTTTTTCAAAGTGTAAAAAAATAAAGTGTAAAACAAAATTATAAATATATTTTTTATACTAAAATTATTATAAAAAATTTCCAAAAAATAATAATAATAATAATCAAAACTTGTGAAAAAAGTTTTCTAGTTTTCCTGATTTTTAAAAAAATATTTTATTCAAACTAAGTGAGGCGTTAGGTACACATGTTTGATATAATTATATAGCCCTATCTGTCTTCTAAAAAGCAATATATAATATGTGTGGGTACATTTAGTAAGGAAGTATATTACTGCTGTGGAAGAACCACACAGCAAAAATGTAAAAAGCATCAGTCATTTATGAACAGAAACTAAAAACTAGCTCAGTCATGAAGGGGTTAATGGATGCTCAGGAGTGCTTGAGCAGCATTACACTGCTGACTATTACTATTGCTTTGTGAGGGAAAGTGCCAATGCACCCTGCATTGAAATGTGCTGATCATTCCCAGGAGTATTCCCAGGAGTATTGTTAGCACATACAGCAGAGGCGCTGGGTTTGCAAAGCCTGCACTTCACACTATACAGATGCTCTTATATTTCCATGGAAAATACAACCTGTGGCTTTTTAGGGTCTCCCAAAAGCGGTAAAGTGCAGGTTTTGCTGATCATGTACACATGCTCCAGATTACACTGCCCCTAGGCATGACAAGGTCTTTACTTGTGCAGACCCCGGATGTAGGACAGCACAAAGCCAAGAGACTCTCATCCAAGCTCCTTTTTGGTTATCATGTGTCACATGACATAAAGCTGAGGGGAAGCTTAGGAGGACCTCCCCTCATTCTGCACAGGAAAATGGTCTGTTTATGAGGTCTGGTAACCTGTATGCATGTATATAGGGAGTTTTTTTTAGTTTTTTTTGCTGGTGGGGGAGATCTTTGCTGGAGGGAGAAGATTTATACCTGAAATAATCATAGGAAAACAAACATAATTGAACACCAAATTTAAATAAATCTCCACCATAGACTTTTGTTAGAAAAAAACAAAACTTAGCAATGTTGCCCAAAGCAACCACACATCCAGACAAAGCACACACACACTAACTGCTGAATATTTCCAGAGTTGTATTGGAAAGCTGTACAGCATGCAACAAATAATATCCTTGTGAGCAAAACATTATGTAATTTGTAACAAGAAGTATCAAAGCTGGCTCTTTCAACATAGACAACTCACACAGGCAGTGCTACAGGATGTCAAATGTAATCCAGCAGGGTCAGCACCAAAATTTCAACTGGATGCACTTTGTTTATACCAAGTGGGATAAATTAACATCATAATATAGATGAAACAGTGCACCATTACACACTCCTTCCACTGTCATGCAAATTGGTAATTTAACTTAAATTGAATACTCAAGAAGAACTGTCAAATGGTGCACTTTTTTATCTAATACTTTTGATTGTCAACAGTTACTGGTTACTAAGTAGTCCCTGACTATTTTAGTAATGGAAGAGTAAAATATACACTTCCCAATACTTAGAGTCGGCAGGTGTCACTGCAGGTGTCACATGCTGGCTCTATAGATTGAGAGCTGGGTGATTGCAAACCACTTATCGCTCAGCTCATGGTCTTCTCCTGCAGAGAGCGGTGAATGTCAGTAAGCAAATAGCGGGCAGTAGCCCACTAGATGCTGACCAGGGGAGGACTGGGCTGGGGGGCAGGGTGGCAATTGCCCCCCCGGCCTCTCTGAAAAAAACAGCCCGCCGCCAGCGCCGCTGCAGCGGTAATCACTTTTTTTTTAATCTATCCCCTCTGGGCCGCTCTGCTGCAGTGGCTGAGAGGGGAGAGGTTTAGAAAAAAAGTGATTGCCGCTGCAGCGGTGCCGGCAGGGGGCCGTTTTTAAAGGAGAAGAAGCTTTTGATGATGCCCATATAGCGATCGGGCTCCTCAGCGGCCACGGCAGCTCCCTCCACCCACTTTCTGCTGCTATAGCCTGGGAGGGAGACTGCACACCATTGGCTGGCAGGATAGTTATGCTGCGCGGGACCTAAAGGCAGGAGACATCACGAGGTGGCTGAAGGCATCGCCTCAGAACATGCAGGCAACCTCGCTTCTACCTCCCCCTCCCCCATGCACTGCGTACATACTGACATCTGACCTATATTACACCGCTGACCTCTGCACTGCATACATACTGACTTCTACATTACACCGCTGACCTCTGCACTGCGTTATATACTGACCTCTACATTACACCGCTGAACTCTGCACTGCGTTACATACTATCCTCTACATTACACCGCTGACCTCTGCGTTGCGTTTTATAATGACCTCTACATTACACCGCTGACCTTTGTACACTACGCCACACCACTGGACTCTGCTGTACGTCACACCTCTGTACTGTGCGTCCCACTGCTGACCTCTGTACTCTGCGTTATTGCTGACCTCTTTACTGTGCGTCATACTGCTGACCTCTGCACTGTGCATTAGATCGATAACCTCTGTACTGTGCGTTAGACTGCTGACCTATGTAATGTGTGTTACACCACTGGCCTCTACACCATTGACCTCGGTTGAAACCTTAAATCATAATTATCATTTACAACATGATAAATAGTTATATATTTCATTTATTCAAGTAGGCCCTAGATATTCTCAGTGTTAGAATATAGTGCGTGAAAGAGAATCTTTGTTATTGATTTGCCTCCAGATGTGCTTATTCCTCTTAAGTCTGAGAAGCTGAGAAAGGTCACGGGAAAGGTCCTAGGTCACCATTCCAGAGGATGGATAATTAGGCTGCATATGTAATTGATACTTCTATATAAGCTATATTCTGTTTATTTTACTATCTCTTGGCATCCTAACCATCAATATATGTAGAATGATGGACAGGTACAGAATGCTTCAGCTAATGACATGCAGAGATTTGTAACAGATGTTTGTACGTGAATACAATAGCTATACTATTCACATGACGTAGTTCGGATTACACTAGGCAGGAGAAAGAGAAAGACTGATTCTTAAGGCAGAGCCTTTCTTAAGACAGGCACACTTACACTCACGCTTACAAAGGACTTACAAGACATGCACATACAATCTCATTACACGAAGATTAACATCACTATTTTACATACTTTGCTACATTTTACAAACACTTTTCTTCTATTCATTTGAATACCTTTTGTATTTTGACTATTATGTATCTACATATTTTTGTATGCTTTTGAAAATTTCAGTGTTTGATGACTTTATAGAACTAAATAAAGTCACACTTATTTTTTAACTAACTTGCCGTTTCAGCAAGTTTCTTATACAATCACCTCAAGACATTTGGAAATATTAAGTGTCTAAAATTCTAACAACCTCTGCACTGTGCGTTACACCACTGACCTCTGTACTGTGCTTTACACCACTGATCTCTACACTCTGCATTACATTGCTAACTTCTGCACTGTGCGTCACACCACTGTGCGTTACAGCTCTGATCACTGCACTGTACATTACATCGCTGACCTCTTCATGACACCGCTGAGCTCTGCACCATATGTTACAACACTGACCTCTGCATGACACCGCTAACCTCTACACTCTGTGTTGCAATACTGACCTCTGCACCCTGCATGACACCACTGATCTCCGCACACAGCGTTATAAACTCAACAGAAAAAGCAGAAGGGGAGCAGAGCAAGACTGGGAGCGCATGTTATTACACATTTTTTACACCTAAAAAGACCTTCAAACTAGGGATGCACTGATACCAGTATTGGTGAAAGTCCCCGGATACTAAAACCAATACTGGAGCTTAATTTTTCAAATTAATTTGCCTGTTAGGTCCCACATTTGCTGGGAACCACGGGGTGCCCACTTACAGCTCTTCCGCCGCCTGCACATCTCCCCCTGCTGAGACCCTTCCCACCCCTTCTGAGAACCTCCACACCCCTCCTGAGACCCTCTGACCAAGACATCAGGCTGGCACCCAGAGCAGAGCAGCAGCAAAGAGTATGTAGCAAATTAATATACTATTATTCTGCATTGCTGTACAATGTATTGCTGGTATTTGTAGCCCTCTATAGCTGAAAGTATCATTCTACAGTGCTGTATAATGTATTATTGGGATTTGTAGTTCTCTATAGCAGGTGCCATTCTGCATGGCTATATAATGTATTGCTGTGATTTGTAGTCCTCTAGAGCTGTTGGTATTATTCTGTATTGCTGTATAATATATTGTTGGGAATTGTAGTCCTTTTTAGCTGATGGTATTAATCTACATTGCTATATAATGTGCTAAGATTTGTAGCCCCTCTACAGCTTAGGGTCCTAATTGATGGAGGACAAGGGCCTTTTCCCCACAACCCTGGCCTTGTGGTTGTGGTGGTCTGCCGGCAGGAATCCCCCCCCCCTCGCTCAGGTGAATAAGTAAAGGGTAAATGTTACCCCTACTCATTCACCAAATAAACATTCAATAGTAAACAAATCCTTTTAACCCCTTCTCATGACTGAGCTAGTTTTCAGTTTATTTTTTACACATTATTTTTTTACACTTTGTAAAAAAAAACTTTTTTATTTTGTCAGTTTATATCAAGCAGTCACTATGACTGCTTGATAAATTAACTTTTTTAATTTTTGGTTATTAGGCTGCTCCAAACTTAGGAACAGCTACTAATAACCTTTTAGAGACTGATCCTGACAGCATGTCAGAATCAGATCTCAATAAAGGTCATACCTAGACGATCAGAAGTGATATATTTCAGGCACATTGTAATATTACTGTGCCTGAAATGTATCAAAAACTTCGGGCCAATCTGTCTATGGAGCTGTCAAAATGAATAGCAGAGAGGTGACTCACTCTGCTACCTCTCTGCTATCGTCAGCTGTCAAATACGGGATCGCTATCTAGCGATCGCGTATTTGTATGTAACGGTTTCATTCTTTCATTAATGAAAGAAAGAAGCTTTTACAAAATCTTAACTATTGCATTAATGAATGCCTCAATACTGAGGCATTCATTAATTTTTTTTTTAACCGGTAAAGTTTTTATTGAATTTTCATACATAAAACAATCACAGTAAGACAATGACAATTACAGATCAACATTCTAAACTCCGCATCTCAGCAGTCAGTACAAGACAATACAATAATGATAACTCAAAAACTAAAGATACAGATACAAGTAGACAAATACATCAAAATAAAACGACTTGTGGATCGGTACACTCTGTTTCTGGGACACTACCAAAACAAAACCCAGGGTCAGCCAGACCACTGAGGGCAGGCCCCCATAGGGTCCAGGAGAGGAGTAAGATGAGGGGGGAGAGGAGTAGAGGGAAGGAGCAGTCCAGCAAAGAAAGGGGGGCAGAAGAGGGGGACGGAAAGGAATACCAGGTCAGCATCAGAAGGGCAGGAGTAGCCGAGGAGAGAAGGGAGAGGGAAGGAGCAAGGGCGGGGGGGGGAAACCCAAAACAATAGGACCGAAGGTCAGACATAGGGTCAGGCCTATCTCCGGAGACGGGGGGGAGGGTGTTCTCAGGAACTCCTCTCCTGTCAACCACGTCACTAATTTCCCCCCCCTACTCTCGAGACCTCAGCCCACTCCCTCCGGACTACCTCTCAGGCGATGCAGGCGGGAGCAAGGTCTCCCCACTCGGGCCCTCCAGGGTAAGACCCCTAGCCGCTACCCACTCCCCCCAGATCCGATCAAATTTGCGGGCACAGTTCCAGCCCATATATGTTAGTCTGTATATCGGAAGCATCCGATCAATCGTGCCCAACCATGGTCCCACCGTAGGAGGGGAGGGCAGCTTCCACCTCAGAATAATTTCCCTGCGGGCATAGAAAGCCACATGGAATATAAGAAGCTTTGTTGCCTTAGGAGCCCGCAGCGTCTCTCCACATCCCAGCAGGAATATCAGCGGGCCCATGTTAAGCTGATGTCCGGACACCGCACTTATCGTAGAAACCACTGACTCCCAGTAAGAGCGGAGCTCACCACACGACCACACCATATGTAGAAAGGTGCCCTCCTCCCCTCCACACCGAGTACACCCTGCATCAGCAGTGGGATAGATTTTAGCCAGTCTAGTCGGGGTGTAGTAGGCCCTATGTAGAAATTTGAGCTGGATAAATCGTTCTCTGGGGGAGATCACTGTGGGAATGTAAGTCAGGACACAATCCTCCCAAAGATCCTCTGTCAAGGCAGGTATATCTGCCTTCCATTTCTCATAGAGAGGCTTCAGCTGGGTACCCCCCTCACATGTCAACCAAAGATACAAAGGGGCTTTTGTATCCCCTTTGACCTAAGGAATCGCTCAATCCGTTCTGAGTCAACCCTTATCGGACCAGGGAACTGTGCGTGTTGTATCTGTAGATACCGGAACCTCATAGTCAAAGGCAGGGAATACTTGGCTCGGAGAGCCTCGAATCCCAGCAACACCCCCCCAGGCATGATGTGTTTGATCATTGTTATCCCCCGCCTGGCCCAGAGCTGGGGCTCCGGGACAGAGAGCAAATGAGACAGTCTCGGGTTGCCCCAAAGTGGTGTTTCCGGGGAGACAGTGCCGTCCGGCATCCGTCCCCTCCTCACCCTGTCCCACACTCCCAAGACTGTGCGCATGGGTCCCGTGACCGTCCCGACCGCCCTTGGACCCCTATACACCAGGTTGCTCAGACCAGCGTAGGAACCCATCAATGCCGCTTCCAGGGTCACAGCCGGGTTGTCCCTATCCCCCTCAAACCACCAGTGGGCACTCACCAGGACAGATGCCCAATAGTATGATTTGAAACAGGGAAGTCCCAGTCCCCCCTCGGACAGAGGGAGTCGCAGGGCCCTCCTGGATACCCGGGGAGTCTTTCCTGCCCAGACAAAGCTACCAATGACGCCCTCCATAGTCTGGAAAAAGGAGTTAGGAATTTGGACAGGGGTGTTCCGAAAGCAGTAGAGGAATTTGGGGAGGAAAACCATTTTTATCAGGTTAATTCGGCCCACCGGTGTCAAGGGGAGTGTCTTCCAGGTTAAACATTTCGCCCTCAGTTGTCTAAGTATGGGGTATAGATTGTTTTCGAGGAAGCAGGCCGGATCCGAGGTCACCACCACACCCAGGTATCGGAACTCAGAGACCTGCGTAAGTGGCAAGCCCGGATCCAGTCTCAGGGGAGAGCCACCTAGCGGGAACAACAGGGACTTCCCCCAATTCACCCGGAGACCCGAAAAGACTCCGAATGTGTCCAAAATCCCCAAGGCCGCCCCCAATGAGGGTCCCGCGTCATGTAGGTAGAGGATCGCGTCGTCAGCGTAGAGGGAGACCTTCTCCACCAACCTTCCCACCGCAAGGCCCCCTACCTGGGCCGAGGCACGGAGCCGGATAGCCATGGGCTCCATCGCCAGGGCAAAAAGTCCAGGCGAGAGAGGGCACCCCTGTGTCGTGCCCCGACCCAGGCCAAAAGGACCCGACAGCATGTTATTAATGCGCACCCTAGCGGTGGGGGAGGAGTATAGCATCTGAATCCAGGCCACAAAGCGATCCCCAAAACCAAACTTCCCGAGTACCGCAATCAGATAGGGCCATTCGACGGAGTCAAATGCCTTTTCTACATCAAGGGAGGCAATCGCCTCCTGTCCCTTCGTGTTGCGCAATCTACGTTAGTAAAGAGTCGTCGTAGGTTAACATCTGTCCCCCTCCCAGGCATGAACCCCGTTTGGTCACCATGGATTAATAAGGAGATAACAGCATTAAGTCTGTTGGCCAGCATACGGGTGAGGATCTTCAAATCCTCACCCATATTGGGCGGTATGACGAGCACTGCACAGGGTCCTTCCCGGGTTTTGGCACAACCACTATAATGGCCTCAGACATAGAGGGGGGGAGAACACCCACCTCAGAAGCAGCCGCATAGGTGCGCATCAAGTGTGGAGCAATCCCCTCCGCATGAGCCTTGTAGTATTCCACCAGGAATCCGTCCGGTCCCGGCGTTTTGCCCGTCTTTAGGGAGGCGATCGCTAGCTCCAGTTCTCTGGTCGTATCCGACCAGTAGCATTCTCTGCTCCCGGGGGGCCTCGGATAGAAGGCATGCGATGGGCCCGCTCAACTGCGAAGAAGGCTGTAAGCTGGGCCTTAGGGAGCAGAGATCGAATCATAGACTCAGCAAAGGTAAAGGTCCTGTCCCTCCATACCCTCCAGCAGACCCAACACCCGGAGATTACTGCGCCGGTTGCGGTTCTCCGCGTCCACCGCCCGGGACTCCAGTGCCTTAACTTTAGTCTGCAGGATGCGTAGAGTCGCCGTGTGGGCCCCGACAACATCCTCCACCTCGCCCACTCTACCTTCCACCGCCGCCACCCGGTCCCGAAAGCCGTCCAATTCTCTCCGGAGCAGACCGACATCCGACTGCAGGTGGTCAATCTTGGCCGTCAGCGCACTCTGGCACCCCGAGATCGCCGCCATCACCGCTGTGAATTGGGCAGGCCCCGACAAGGCCTCCTCCGGAGCTTCCGGCTGGGCGGCTCGTAGATGACCTTCGGCGCCCCCGAGACATACCCCCGGGATCAGGGCTTGATCTGGGTGTAATCCACCGACCACTTGAGTGCTCCACGGGGCCTAGGAAAAGAGCATAGTAGGATAGGTGGCGGAGCACAGTTACTACACGTGTGCTCCGGTCGCCATCTTGGACACGCCCCAGGCATTCATTAATGAATGGTAACCGCTGAGAATCAGCAGTTACCGGCATTACAGAGCCTTAAATAACTCGTCACTTACAGTGTACGTGGTCAGTTATATAGGCACTCTGTGGCAGGACGTACAGTGTACGTCTCCCGTCACGAAGGGGTTAAAAAAAAAGTCCCATGATGTAAATCCAGCGTCAATCATCTCGTCCAGCCTATGTAAATCCTCCCTATCCTTGAAGCAATAGCCAAATTGAAATAGCCAATAATACTGCCCACAGTATTCTGTTAACCAGCAGAGGAGTGGACCTGTTGATTGACAGAAGGCAGTGGGCAGAGAAATAGCCATCCTGCTTTTGGCTGTTACAATTTGAAATAGCCAATAGCAGGATGGCTATTGCTCCCACAGAGGAGCGGACCTGAGAGAGAAAGTTGTCGTTTATTTCTTACCCACTGCTTGATGTAAACAAAGATTCGGTCGAGGCAGGATTTTTTATTTAATCGAACCAGAAATGGAGCCTTGTGAAGTACGTCCACAAACTCCAATTCCCTTAAAGCCTTATGGCTTTGCATAAAACACAAACTCAGAAATCTTCCTGATGGTTTTTTTTAAATCAAAGTACAAAATGTATTCACAGAGCTTTGAAAAGACATGATTTAAAATAGTCACATATGATTGTCATACATCATTTGTTTTGCATTTGTCAGGCTCAACCAATAATTATACCCATCTATCACCTATCTTCTATCATTCTCTTCACCTCACTTTAGGAATAGCTCCTGATATCCCCATGGAACAATAGGAAATTGAATGAGTACATAGAGTGCTAGTTCATAAAAAGCCTGAGAGATGTAATAATAATGCTGCTATAGTACTACACGAAAAAGCTACTTCTACTGATTGCTAGAGAAAAATAATTTTCAAGCACCACTCTTGCTTGAAAAGCCAGGACCATACGTATCAGGTGTTTATGGACCTGGCTTTTCACCTTCTAGTTTAACATCCCCTACCACTTCTTGTTAGCCCCATCAGCTGCTCTGGAGTGGCCAGATTATTATGACCACCTGACGTTTGTAGGCAAATTAGCTATAATTTCGCGCTGAAGTTGCTAGAGGGCCAGACTTTATAAATAGGGAAGCAGGTTGTTTACTACAACAGTAGAAGTGATTTTTTTCCTGAAGATATGGGTAAACAACGCGATTTAACAGCCTTTGAACGTGGGATGATTGTTGGCGCTCGGAGCGAGTATCTGCAAAACAGCAGAATTCGTTAAATGTTCAAGAGCAGCTGTTGTTAAAGTGTTTAAAGACTAGACGGTCAGCCGAAAATCTGGGTCTGAACGTGCGTATTGTGGCCGTCATCGACTTGTCAATATTAGGGCAGAACGGAGAGTGGCAAGACTGGTACAAGACAACAGAAGGGCAACAGTGCAGTGTCAGATTCCTCGCATCACCTTTCAACATCTCGTGGAGTCACGAGGCAGCCCAACGAAGTACTGATGGGGTGGTCATAATAATCTGGCCACTCAGTGTATACTCTCTCAGGAATACAATGTAAAGCATCATATTTTGATGGTAAGGATGTCTGTCTTTATTGCACAAACATATTAAGTTAACTTAGTGTTGCACATCAGTGAACTTTTTGACTTTTTGAACTTGACTTGCATCAGTCCTATGATGGAACTTGTCACTTCCACAAGCTGCTACACAGATGCACAGTCTAGCTTTCACCAGAAACACCGTAACAGGGAATTACTGTTACATAGTTAGTCAGGTTGAAAAAAGACACAAGTCCATCGAGAGATACGGAGAAAAAAAAAAAGAAGAAAAGCCTAAACAGAACGCTATGCCCACAGCTACCCCCTGTTGATTCAGAGGAAGGCAAATAAAACCCTACGAAGCATGGTTCAATTTGCTCCAACAGGGAAAAAAATTCCTTCCGGATCCCATAAGGCAATCCGATATTCCCTGAATCAACAATCTTTGATGCCTAATATATCTATAATAACTCAATATCCAGTAATATTGTTTGCATTTAAGAATACATCCAGATGTTTTTTTAAAAACAATTAACCGAGCTAGCTAGAACTAGCTCCTGGTAGAGTCTATTCCACATTTCCACAGCTCTAACTGTGAAGAATCCTTTCCGTATGCAAAGGTTAAACCTCTTTTCCTCAAGACGCAAAGAGTGCCCCCTTGTCCTTTGCGTGAATAATTTGGCACCAAGCTCTTTATATAGACCATTTATCATTTATGTATTCATACATGGTGATCATGTCCCCCTCTTCTCCAGAGAGTACAAATTCAGGTCAGCTAATCTTTCCTCATAGCTGAGCTCCTTCATGTCTCTTATGAGTTTAGTCGCCCTTCGTTGCACTTTCTAGAGTTCCACAACATCCTTTTTGTGAACTGGTGCCCAAAACTGAACTGCATATTCCAGTCTTACTAATGCTTTGTACAGGGGCAGGATTATGTCTCTATCTCTGGAGTCTATACCTCTTTTAACACAAAGTATTTTGCTTGCTTTAGAAAATGCAGCTTGACATTGCATGCTATTATTGAGTCTATGATCTACCAGAACACCCAGATCTTTCTCCACCATTGACTCTCCCAAACATAATCCCCCTAGAGCAGGGGCGGACTGACAATACATGGGGCCCCCTTGTGCCCCACACATATACAGGCCCCACCCACATATACATTCTTGTGATGCAGAAATTATTTCTCCACACGGTTTTCAAAAAAGGCCGGCCAATCACCAGGGGATACACTCGATGTGAGCCAGCATAATCTGACTATGTGGAGAGGAATAATAGGCAACCAACAGACGGGGGCTCATATAAGCATAGGAAACTCGGGGGCCGATTACAAAACAGTGCTACAAGCGTGAGGATGAGGTCCAGGACGTAACTATGCTGTAAGAGACATAAACGCGAATTAAAATTCTTAAACTTAAAAAATTCATTAAACAATTCCTAGAACTCTGTAGAGAGTACTATGATGGGCAGACAAAAGTCTGACACTATGTAGATCTGTTGTGTAAACATTCAGAAATATATCATTTGCTAAAACATGATCAAAGGTTGATAGAATGAATGATAGTACAAAACAACAATATCAGAACAGATGGATAAATCTAAAAAGTATTCTAAACGTGTCAAAGTGAGTGGACCACTAAACTACAATCCACATCATGCATCAATAAAGCGTAGGTAAAAGATATGGTAGCATAATGGGAAATGGCTGAATGATGAATTGGACACCAATAAAAAACACTAAATTGTAATGGTGAAGAACGATTAGTATAATGCAGAAGAATTCATAGTCAGTGAAGAGAAGGGGTCCAAGGACAGAGCGAACAGACAGGTGAAGAGGAGAGGAAGATGTAGATTTGTAGCTTACACTAAACAAGCGCCTAGATAGGTAGGAGGAGAACCATGAGAGAGCAGAGTCTAGTAGGCCAAGCAAGTGGAGTTTTCTGAGGAGCAGAGAGTGGTCAACAGTGTCAAAAGCAGCAGAAAGGTCTAATAGCAAGAGTACGGAGTAGTGGCCGTTATTTTTAGCTGTTAGTAAGTAATTAGTGAGTTTTAGGAGGGCAGTTTCAGTGGAGTGTTGGGAGCGAAAGCCGGACTGTAGGGGATCGAGAAGGTTGTTATCAGTGAGGTGGCTGCTCAGGCGATTGTAGACGAGGCGTTCAAGGAGTTTGGAGGTGAAGGGGAGTAAGGAAATAGGTCTGAGATTGCTGAAGTTGGTGGGGTCCAATGAAGGTTTTTTGGGTATTGGGGATACCAGTGCATGTTTTAGAGGGGAGGGGAAGATGCCAGTAGAGAGTGAAAGATTAACAATGTGAGTAAGAGAGTGTAGGATAGAGCAAGAGGGTGATCGGAGTAGCGGTGAGGGAACAGGGTCCAGGGGGCAAGTGGTGAGGTGGGTGTCAGAGAGAAGCTTTGCAACCTCCTCTGTGGAGACGGGGTCAAAAGAGGAAAGTGTCAGGTGTGACGGAGGGTCTGGTACATAAACAGGGAATACGCTCTTTAAGCCAGTTTTCTACCCAATTACAGATGGAATGCTCTATACCTACTGACCTTAACTTATACATCAGCTGCCTTGGGGAACTGTGTCAAACGCTTTTGCAAAGTCCAAGTATATTATATCCACAGCCATTCCTCTGTCCAATTTATTACTCACTTCCTCATAAAAAGAAAGTAGGTTTTTTTGACAACTTCTGTCTTTTGTGAATCCGTGCTGACTATCGCTTATGATATTATTTTCAAGCAAAAACAATTGCATGTGATCCTTGATCAAGCTTTCAAGTATCTTGCCAACTATTGAAGTCAGAAGACAGGTCAGAAAGTCATGGAGCACAAGGAAGAAAGGGAATTGTGCGGAGGGACAGCATGACAGGGGGAGGAGGGGAGACAAGTGATGCGATGTCTGTTAATTTCCGAATTAGTGTTTTTGTTTTTCTGTCTAGGTTCCAGTTGGATTCGCCACGGCAGTCGTGGGCGGTTTAGGGTCCTTGAAGGTAGCAGGGATGCCGCAGTTTTTATGCAAAATGTTTTTTTGGGGACCAATCACAGGTGTGGGTGTCCGTTTAAGTGGTGCTCAAGGGTCGAGCAAGTATTTTGGGCTGGATGGGTCTACGGTTGACAGAGAAGTCCCCGAGGCAGTGGTGTTGCGGCTGGGGACCCAGTACTAGGCATCTGAAGCCGTAGACACATTTGGTTATGGGCGGTGTTGCTTTTTTGTTACAATATGTGCCTTCAGGGACCCGGAAACCTGGGGGACGTAAAACTGTTGTTTACACTGTGTTTTTACCTGTTTGTGTATTACAGAGAATATCTTTGTTTTATTTTTGTACTGAAGTTTTATATTTAATTAAAGAAAACAAGTGGCTGCTGTGGCCTTTAAACTCCATATAGGTCTGGTGTGTTTTATTTGGGAACAAAAGAGTGGAAGAGTGGTGGGGGAGCAGGCCACGGTAAGCAATGGTGTGTTGCAGGTAAGAAAGGTATCCCTCTAATATACCCTTGTCATGTAATTACTTGGTAAAGACTTTGATCCCTTTTTAAATATAGGCACCACATTGGCTTTGCGCCAATCCATCAGTACCCAGCCAGTCATTAGAGAGTCTCTAAAAATTAAATACAATGGCTTTGAAATTACACAGCTCAATTCTTTGAGAACACATGGGTGTAAGCCGTCTGGTCACGGTGCTTTGTTCACCTTAATTTTGTCTAACTGTTTCTGGACCATATCAATAGTCAACCATTGTGGTTCAGTAGAGGCTATGGCACTGCTATCCCCATTATGGACTTCAGTTACATCGTGTTCCTTGGTGTGCACAGAGCTAAAGAAATTATTTAATAGATTTGCCTCTTCTTTGTCCCCAGTTACCAACTCTGAGTTATCTTTTAAGGGGCCAAAATGCTCAGACCTGATTTTTTTTTTTTTTACTATTAATATATTTAAATAATTTTTGGAGGTTAATCTTGCAATCTTTTGCAACCTTTATTTCCTTTTTTGGCTTTTTTAACATTGGATGTCAGCCACATGGGTTTTACTTTTAGCCTTTTAAACTTATTGCTTACTGGAATATATTTTGCTGTATGGTTGCAAACAATTGTTTTGAAGCATTCCCATTTTTGTTCTGTGTTTTTCGATGAAAATATTCCCTGCCAGTTTAAGTCTTCAAGAGCAGCCCTCAGCATGGAAAAATTTGCTCTCCTGAAATTAAGTGTTTTTATTTTTCCAGTATGCGATTGTTGTTTACAACTTAAGTTAAATGAAATCATATTATGGTCACTGCTACCCAGATGTTGTTTTATATGAATATTTGTGCATTGTTCGAGATTACCACATCCAGCAGAGCATTATTTCTAGTTGGGGCTTCTACAAACTGTACCATAAAATTATCATGTAATAAGTTTATAAATGTGCGCCCTTTTACTGTTCCAGCAGTGCCATTATGCCACTCAATGTCAGGATAGTTAAAATCTCTCATTAATACTTCTGTCCCCGCCCTTGCAGCCCTTTCTATTTGTTTAAGGAGCTGAGTCTCTATCTCTACAGTAACACTGGGGGGCCTATAACAAACTCCAACAATTACCTTTGCGTTATGCATACCAGTATACAACTCCACCCATAACGCCTCAGCACCATCACACTCCCCATCAACAAAGTGCTCTTTCACACTCACTTTAAGATCACTTCTCACATAGAGACAAACCCCACCACCTTTTTGTTTCACCCTGTCTCTCCGAAAGAGAGTATAGCCAGGAATATTAACAGCCCAATCATGTGAAGAACCAAGCCAAGATTCAGCAAAACCAATTATATCATAGTTCTCCTCATGCACCAAAGCTTTCAGTTCTTCTATTTTGCTGTGCAGACTTCTGGCATTGACAAACAAACAATTCAAGCCATTTTTAAATTTTTCACTTGTAAATGTGGTGCATGATCCGAAATAGTAATAGATTCTATAGCAGCCTGTTTTATACATTCCAGGTGGAAATTACTCATGAAGATCACGTCCAACCTAGAATATGTATCATGCACAGATGAATAAAATGAATGATCCTTTGTAATAGGATCGCTCGTATACGGCGTTTTGGGCCGCGGGCCGGCCTCTCGATACAGCGGCATGACGTCACTAGGAGACACGGCCGTGGTCGGCGCTCGTGACTCCGCCCACCTTATGTTTCCAATCTCGTTAAAACCAGTTGCTCGGCATTCTAGTATTGCGAACGTCGAGCCAGTGCAACTCGCCAGCGAACCACAATACAGGAACATTGCCCCTCAAGGTTCAAACCTCTGCAGTACAAACGTACAACCCTGCTACCACGGCACAGCCTCATTCCTGGATCCCTCACTGAAACCTCCTGCCTTCCTCTTTCATATGCTGGACACTCTTCTGCTGCCTGCATCACTCCTTCATCCCGGGGACTTGCTGTGCAGCTGGACGGTGACCATTCAGTGGAAGTAACCACTTCAAAGCGCAAGTAACCCTGCCTGATTCAGGCTATTACTAGAACGTGTCAGCTGGGGGTTTAATGTGTCTGTGCATACAATACTGCCAATTCTAGACTGCTTACAGTGTATGTGGAGAGTTAGAGGTACTGCAAGAGTCCATCAACTTATTATCATCCTTCTCTCCTCGCAATTGTAATTAACCTATCTGTTGCTTATCACCTTCCTCCTAATCTATCCTGGGAGAGCAGAACCACTCCCTTCTAGAGAGGCATACCTCTCTCTAATTCTGATTCCCCCTCCTTGTATCCTGTGATTGGCAGATGATGTTATAGAGGGTTCCACCATCACTCCAAAACCAGAGTGCGAACGTGAACCCTCGCGCTGAGCCAGTTCCACAACAGGTGTCACTCTAACTCCGCAGCTGAAATCCCTCGATAGAACCGGCCTGACCATTACATCCTTATCCCTTGGATGCAGCACCCTCCATACATCAACTAGCTGTAACTCATGGAGCATATGCTTAAGTCTGGTCAGTTGTTTATAGGGTATCACAGATCTACCAGAGGAAGTGTCCATAATAGGTTCAAGAGCCACATTAATATCACCCGCCAAGAAAATACACCCCAATGCAAATTCAGTAAGCTTTGTCACTACTTGGCCAAGGAAGGGCACCTGTCTCACATTAGGGGAATAAACATCTGTGAAAGTACATGCAAAATTACCCAATTGACCCCTTCAAGAACAAATATCTCCCATCTTTGTCAACTTCCATAGAAAGAAGCTGAAAGGGGACATATTTACTGAATCCTATGGCAACACCCTTTGATGTATTATTATCAGACAGACCATAATACCATGTTGGATATCTGAGTGAGTAAAGGTGTATAGCAGTACAGTGCAACAAATGTTTCTCTTGTAAAAATAAAACGTCTATGACATACAAAATAACATAGCGATCGAGCGATCAGCCCACACACAACCAACAGGCTCGAACTGGTAGAATAGAGATGGTGCACCAAGCACTGCCTTTAAGCTAATAGGCACCCGGTTATCCTGACGTTATGCAAACAGGACATCATGTAAGGGAGGATTCCATTACAAATGAGTAGTATACGCATCTTAATAAGTCTCCAAGTGTGCAGGTCACGACAAGCTAGACACATAGTGTAACCTTACCGAGTAGAAGTAGAAGATGTCAGATCTACCTCGGCACTTCCCGACCCATTCCTTCGCCTCCTGAACAGCTGATACCTGTCATACCTATCTGGAACCTTGGGTTGCTTCCAGTATTTGGGAATAAGTCTCCTGGCTGCATCTAGAAGATGATGCAGCACAATCTTCTTATAGTATCCAATAGCTGTGGAGGGGAGGCAGAACAGTAGATAAATTGGGTCGTCAGGTAGGTCAATAGTTGTGATAAGCTTAATTTGAGAGCCAATATCGTGCCAGAAGCTCCGCAGAAGGGGACAATCCCACCAAATGTGCAGGAGGTGACCAGGTTGACCCTCCAACATTGAGAGTAAATGGTACTCAGGTGAAGTGGAGTGCGGTACCACCGGGACAATAGTTTATAGATAGTTTCATGTGTCATTGAGTCTACAGATGATTTATGGGTGAAGCGGTATATTAAGTTCAACTGGTCGTCTGAGAATTCACAACCCAGGTCTCTCTCCCACTCGCGTATAAACCTCGGCCTGTCTCCGGAGAGCATGGACAAGAGCATCCAATAAAAATGGAAAACTAAGCCAGCAGAGGTGGACCCTGCACACAGGGATTCAAAGGGAGTGAGGGAGGACATGGGCCAGATACCAACGGCTGTTGTCCCAAAGAAGTGGCTAAGTTGTCTATACCTCCAGTCAGCCAGAGGGAAGTGGCCATACATATCCTTAAGTTCCACTAGAGGTATCAAGGAGCTCCAGCTGAGGAATTTGTGACATCGGAAGTACCCCTGTAAGTCTCAACGGTGGAAAGTGGAAAAAAAAGATATCCTCACCAGGGTGGAACCAAGGAAAACTCCGAAGGGGAGATAATAGAGACAATGGGGGGGGGGGGGGGCAAAAAAGGCCCCCCCCG
>NW_017308091.1:224862-229293 GCF_000935625.1 Nanorana parkeri | reverse complement strand
GAAAGAAAGGAGGACAGGGGGGGGGGGGGGTCAAAAAGGACCCCCCCTGGTTAAGTTTGTCCCACAGCCAGAGAGTTTGATGAGTCAAGGGGGATGTATGACTAGAAAGACCTTGACATGCACTCGGTAACCAAGGGGCCTGAGCTAGATCACGACCAGCAGTGCATTTTTCCATCTGAACCCAGAGTTTGGTAGAGGCGTCAAAGTGCCAATTAACAATCCTCTGGAGAGAGATGGCTCTATAGTATAAGTTAACATCAGGCAGTCCCAGTCCTCCAGCCGCTTTGGACCTGCGTAAAATGGTGTATGCAATTAGGGGTCTCTTGCCACCGCGAACAAAATGGACGAACAGACTTTTGAGTTTAGTGAAAAACGAGGGAGGTAAAAAAATAGCTATCAATTGTAAAAAAAAAAAAGGATACGAGGAAGCACAAAATGCCCAAGTATCGTATGGCTGATGAGGACCAGGAGGATGAGAAGCTCTGCCGCAGTTGGTGAGACTATGTCTCTGAAACCCTAATGGGCAGGATTTCAGATTTATAATAATTGATTTTGAGGATGGATAGCTGTCCATAGTAGTCAAATTCCAAAATTAAATTGGGGAGGGTTGTAATGGGATCAGTAACAAAAAAAAAGAATGTCGTCTGCCTAGGCACATCATTTGTGTGTCCTGCGAGCCAATAGTCAGTCCTTTGATATTAGGGTTGCTACGTATCTTATTTAGGAAGGGTTCTAGAACGAGTGCAAATAAGAGCGGGGACAAAGGGCATCCCTGTCTGGTATCGTTCACCAATCCCGAAGGGGCTGGAAAGGGTACCGTTCACCTTCACAGACGGACTGCTGTAGAGAGAAGCCACACAGCTCATCATATGAGGGCCTAGCCCTTCGGCCTCTGGCACTGCCATTAGGAATGTCCAATCAACTCTGTCCAACACTTTTTTTCAGCGTCAGTTGACAGGAGGAGAAATGGAGGATGAGATGGATGGTGAGTAGCCCAGTTAACTGCCTGGATCGCTGTAAGGGAGTTATCCCTAGCTTTTCTCCCCGTTATAAAACCGGTCTGGTCTGGGTGTATTACTTCCGGCAAAAAGGCTTTCAACTTATCTGCTAACATTTTTGAGAGGAATTTTAAGTGTACATTAAGGACGGATATGGGTCGGTAACTTTGAGGGGCGAAGGGTCCTTGCCCTCCTTTGGAAGAACTGTAATGTGAGCCAGTAAAGCTTCTGAGGGAGTGTATGCTCCTCGAGCTATGCCATTATAGTAGGAACACAAGTGTGTGGAGAGAGTACGCTTTAGTAAAGCCGTCACGGCCGGGGCTTTTCTCATTTGGGGTTGCACGAATGACGGCCTCAAGCTCCTCAGGAGAGATAGTTCTTCTTCTCTGATACGGTCAGATAGAGCGGAAAAGCCTGCGTCTCGTATATACTGTTGGATGAGGGATTTTTTAGATTCCAGAGCAGCTGGGGACATGGTAGGATGTACGTTATATAAAGTGGCATAATAGTCACGAAAAGCCTCAGCTATCCTGGAAGAATGAAAGACCGGGTGACCAGAGGAGGTTTGCATCTTATGGATATTGGTCAACTCACATTTCTTCCTCAACGCCCCAGCTAGCATGCGTCCACATTTGTTCCCATGTTCATAATACAGATGAGAGACATAGCGCAGTCGTTTTTTAATTTACAGATCTAAAAACTCAGTCAGAGCTTTACGGAGGGTAACCAAAGTGTGGGCATCCTGAGAAAGACCAGAGCGCTTATGACGAAGTTCAGCCTCCTGGATAGTAGTCAGCAGGCGATCCAGGTCAGCCTTTCTAGCTTTTTTTCAGCCGCGAACCCTGTGATATCAACACTCCCCAGACCACAGCTTTATGTCCCTCCCATATGGAACCGACCAAGGTCTCCCCTACAGTATTTTCAAAAAAGTAATGGCGTATGGCCTCGGAGGTGACACCTGCTGCAACTGGGTGATCTAAAAGATTCTCATTGAGACGCCAGGTCTACGGAGTGTTGGGTACCCAGGGTAGCGTTAAAGTAATAGAGATGGAGGCGTGGTCAGAGATAGTAATGGGGTTAATATCCGCCTCACAAAGGGCATCAAGGTAATACTGATCGATATATAGCAAATCAATCTGGGAGTAGGAATCATGGGTCTTAGAGTAGTAGCTATAGTCTCTGTCAGATGCATGGGGCACCCTACAAGTATCTACTAAGTGTTTGCCATATAAAGCTTTGCGAAAATATCTCACAGCTGCAGGGGAATGTGCAGAAAAGCTAGAGGATGTATCCAGTACCGGGTTGGGACTAAAATTAAAGTCACCTCCCAGCACAAGAAGGTCCTCCTAGAAATCTAACCGCTTTAATAACACAGAGTCCAAAAATGTGAGCTGACGGAAGTTGGGGGCATATAAAAGAAAGAAAGGTGTATAGTTGGCCCTCAATGGTCCCCTTCAGAAACACGAACCGACCCCTAGGGTCTACTAACTGGTCAATTAAATGAAAAGGGCACCATTTATGGACAGCTATCGCAACCCCACAAGATTTGGATATAGGGGAGTTACCTAGGTACCAACCAGAGTACATATGAGTAGGTAGCTTGGCAACAGCAGAGACTCAAAAGGGTTTCTTGCGGCATTACAACCTGTGCTCCAAGGTGTCTCAGTTCACGCCAGTCTGTTCCGCTTGTTTGGATAGCAGAGACCCCAAACATTATAAGATAGTATCTTCAATACAGACATGGAATCACAATGTTAAAAAGTCATGCACAGTTGTGTGTTAAAGAGAGAGACTGCACGGGGGGCGTGGCTTGACGGCGGATGTAGCAGCAGCAAGCACCTCGCGCTCTCGCTGAACCTCCAATCGTATGCTTTACTGAAGGCTGATTTACAACCCCTGTCACGGCTGCTTGGTTCCGTTCCCTGGCTCTCACCTCCTTCAATGAATCAGCCTGTCTGCGAGTACCGTAGTCTGTCGGCTCTTTCACGTTGACGAGGCATTCCTGCTCTGCCTGGGAAACACCGAAGCCTGTCAGTGTCTTTCTTGGCTGATAAGGGAGTCTTACCATGCTGTCTCGTATTACAAAAGTTGCACTGCTGGCTGGATTCTTTTCTTAAAGGCACAGTAAACTACCAGTAAACAATCATACCAAACATTTCCTACAAACTAGCATCTGTGACCAGGAAGAGTACGTGGAACCGAATGTACAATCGATAGCAAGTACCATCTCTTGTTTTCTGCTATTATTTGGATAAACACTGCTTGATGTCTGCATGATGTGACGCACCTACATTGACTTTTAGTATAATTTTAATCAATTAACATTGGAGTTCCCGTGACACTTGCTTATCCAACTTGTTATCCTGAAAATATTCTAGTCATGTTTATATGATGGAATACAGGTTCATAGACTTTTCAGTTATAATTTGCTTGAATTAATTTTTAAGATAACTGTACTGTTCCCCTCCTGTCCATAATCGTTATTCATTCACAACCCGTGTGCTTCTAATCTGAATTTATCAATTAACCTGCCAGCATCACAGAAAGTTTGTGGGAGTGTGGGATCATGACGAGGACAAAGAAGGATGGATCAGCAGGTGCTTCGGCTCCGCGTAGGCAGGATGGTACTGCCTCACCTTCACAGCGTACAGCACAGGACCGGCAGAAAGAGACAGTCAACAGGCTGGAAAGATTCGCCCGAACGCCGGGTAAAGAGACATGTACCATTACCAGAAAGAGTGGAGGAGGACCTGGGGAGGGGAGGGCTGTGAAAGGAACCCAGTCTAATGGAGAGGGTACCCAGGAGACAGAGGGTTTCAGGGGGAGAACCTGAGCCAACCCTGAGTATGGTGCTTAAAGCGGTACAGGGCTGTAGTGCATCATTGGATACTCTCACAGGACAAGTGCAGTGTATACATGGGGCGCTAAATATAATACGGCAGGAACTGCAGAGAATGAGAGAAAGGACTTTGGAGCTGGAAAACAGAGTCAGCAATCTGGAGGATGAGATCACTCCCATTAGAAAAGAAATGCAAGGGCTAAGGGAGGGGGCAGCCACACATTTCTATAGACTGGAGGATATGGAAAATAGACTCCGAAGAAATAATATACGTCTAGTGGGCCTTCCGGAAAGAACTGAAGGGAAAGATATTTCTAGAGAAATGGCTCAGAGACCTTCGGTTCGGATACTTTTTCTAAATTCTTTGCTATAGATAGAGCACACCAGGTTCCAATGAGACCATTGGCACCTGGAAGCCCTCCCAGATCCATCATCATGAGGCTGCTTCATTATAAAGACCGGGACAATATTCTCCTTAAAGCACGAATAAAACGGGATATTAATTATAATGGGGTTAAAATATCCTTTTACCCAGACTTTTCAGTTGAAGTACAGAAACAGAGAAGCAGATTCTTAATGGTTAAGCAACGTCTG
>NW_017308091.1:223156-224789 GCF_000935625.1 Nanorana parkeri | reverse complement strand
GTACATTTTCCTTGATGGCCAGGGTATGGAAAGTTATGAAGGAGGTCATGGGATATGAGGGGTGTACTTCCCATACACCTATCTGGTACAATCTGGAATTGATAGAGTTGGCCAAGCTGACAGACTTTGATACCTGGATGGATAAAGGTTTACAATATGTTAAACAATTGATGGAAGGTGATGACCTGAAGACATTTCGAACGTTGAGGGAAGAGTTCGGTATCCCCAATTCTCATTTTTTTTAATTTTTGCAATTACGACATGCCTTAGAGGCTCAGCGCTGAATATGTCCGTTCAGCCTTATGAATACCCCGCTGGTACATATAGTAGCAAAATCTAACTATAAAAAAGGGTTTATATCTAGAGTATATGATATTTTAATAAGGGCCTGGGCCAAAGATAGGACGCTGTCGTGTAGGCGAGGATGGGAGGAAGATCTGGGCCCACTCTCAGATGAAGAATGGTCAGCCATATTGGCAAATATCCCTAGATCATCTCTCTCGCCTACCCAGTGCCTTACTCAGTTATTTATAGTTCATAGAGTCTACTATACCCCTCAGAAACTTTTTAGATGGGGTAGACGAGATACAGGGGAATGCCCTCGATGTAAAGGTACTAATGCCAACCTGATCCATATGTTATGGAGATGTCCCAAATTATTTAGGTACTGGGAAGATATTATTAGATTGATTAACCAAGTGTTTGATATCTCACTGGAGGTGGATCCCAGGCTGTGTTTACTGAATTGTGAGGAGGGGGAGGGACAGGAACAGGGGATTGGTGACATTAAAATAAGATTACTGGGCATAGCAAGGAAATTGATTGCCTTCAGATGGTTGTCTCCTAGGCCACCTACATTAGAGGAGTGGTGTACTCAGGTCAACCAAATATTATTGAAAGAAAGAATGATCTTTATACATAGAGGATGTTTGGGGAAATTCTGGAAGATATGGTCCCCATGGCTCTCTATGCCTGGTTTGGCTCCACTTAGATCACTAAACCCACTTATAGTATAAGTTAATACTCACTTAAATAAAGATTTGATTTACAAGTGATGGTAAGGGGGGAAAAAACACATTATAAATAAATAAACAAATGAAATACACTAAAAATATTAGAGGAAGGGGGTAAGGAGGAGAGAAATAATGATTAAAGGGTGGATAAGTAATAGAAATATGCACTATAAATATATATATAAATTATACACTATAAATATGTGGTAGGGGGTTCCTTGTTTAGATACAATATGTGAAAATGTTATATATTTTGAGTAAATACCTGAATAGTACACAAAATTAATATGAAACACTAAATATAGAGGTGGAATCGAGGGGGTGTGATATAACAAATAAAGGGAGGACAAGTAACAGAAATATGTAATATATATATATAAAATATGTAGTAGGGAGGGTTTTTTTTTTTTTGGTATAATACGGAAATAAACACTAAAAATAATATATAAAATTAATTAATACGAAACACTAAATATAGAGGCAGAAAGGAGGGGGTGTGATACCACGAATAAATAGAGGATAGGTAGCAGAAATATGCAATATATAAAATATACACTATAGATATGTAGTAGGGAGTTTTTTTTTTTTTTTTTTACAAAATACGGGGGGAAGCACCTAAA
>NW_017308091.1:221820-222737 GCF_000935625.1 Nanorana parkeri | reverse complement strand
TTTTTTTTTTGGTATAATACGGGAATAAACACTAAAAATAATATATAAAATTAATTAATACGAAACACTAAATATAGAGGCAGAAAGGAGGGGGTGTGATACCACGAATAAATAGAGGATAGGTAGCAGAAATATGCAATATATAAAATATACACTATAGATATGTAGTAGGGAGTTTTTTTTTTTTTTTTTTACATAATACGGGAGTAAACACCTAAATAATATACAACATTAATTAATATGAAGCACTAAATACGGAGGTAGAAAATATCACGATATAAAAGGGGAGGGTGAAGGAAGTTAGAAAGGTTATGTGGGAAGCCAATTTAAGATTTGGCATATATAATATGAAGACCGTTCAGGGTTGACCATGAAATGTAAATGTTAAAATATGGACTAAATTACGAAAATAGCAGTGTCTTAAATGTGAGTTGTATGTATGTATGTGGATGTATAATCATGTTGTTGTAAATTACACTATTAATTATGTGGTTGTAAATTATTATTGTTGATTGTCGGAAAAAAAACAAATTTTGAATAAAGAGGATTTAAAAAAAAAAAAAGTCATGCACAGGAGACCGGGTGCCACAGAGTAAGAGATGCAATTTGAGCCTACGTTGAACAAACACGTACAAAAAATGGGAAGAAAATAAAAACAACACATAACAGATACCAATGATAATGCAACTGTGTACAAAAAACAGCTATCAATGTTTCACAAGTCCGAGGGGCCAACAAAAAGGCAACCCCTAGGAGAGGAAACAAAGGGTCCCATCCAGGACACATCTCCCAAAAGGGGGACAATCCTATGTGGGAAGCATGGAAGGGCATAACATGGAGGGGCAGGCCCCGTCCCGGCCAACCGAAGGTGGCGCAAGCCTCGCAAGGAGGTGAGAAATGGGTAACTAAACCTCCTT
>NW_017308091.1:193399-220933 GCF_000935625.1 Nanorana parkeri | reverse complement strand
GAACAAAAAAAAAAAAAATCTTCTGCCGTTTCATATCTTGCAACTTCTGGAGGTATGGTAGAGGATCCACGGAAGGGAAGAATCACCCTCTTGCCTCCGGCAATGCTTGCAAGTTTGAGCACGAAAACACTCCATAATGGAAAAGGGCCTCAAACCGGCTGTATCGGCTCATCTTGGGTAGAAGAGGATGGGTCACGACCACCGGACCGCCTGGAGGAGACAGTCTGCCAGGGAGGCTGACGAGATGGTAGGGGGATGTTTGGAGACACAATTTGGCAATGAGATCTTTGGCAGGTCCAGGGCTTCCAGAAATTTAGGGAGGTCACTCACATCAGTCAGGGACACAGTTTTGCCGCTCTTGCGAACCAGGAAGCGAAAGTGGAAGCCCCAACGTTACGGGATCTGTGCTTTACGAAGGGAGCGCAGAGCTCGACGTTGCATGAGCATGCGTCTAGATAAGTCCGGGAAAAATTGTAGCATGGCTCCATCAAACTCCAAGTGGGGCCTATCTCTCATAATAGACATGATGGCCTCTTTGACAGTGTATTTATGAAGCTTATATATTATGTCCCGAGGTTGAGGCAGGTTCTGGGAAGGTGGTGCTAGAGAGTGGTGTGCCCTGTCAATCTCAAGCGGGTCATCTGGGTCTAGGCTCTTCTAAAGATGCCCTGTAGTGTGGGAATAATGTCCCTAGGCCTGTGGCTTCAGGGAGGCCTCTGATCCGTATGTTTGATCTGCGGCTGCGGTTCTCCAGGTCATCAAGTTGCTTTAAGAGGGCAGATATCTGCCTGTCATGGGTGGTGCTGCAATCTCTGATAAGAGCCATGGCTGCCAGGGAGTCATCCTGCTGTGACTCTGGGGATTCCACTCTGTTTCCCAAGTGTGTAGTTTCTTGTCGAATGTCCACTTTATCTTAAAAGGCCTGTTCCATCATGTGCATAAATTGATCCAAGTCTGCCTTAGTGGGGAGAGACCAGATATGGGACTTATGGTCTCGATCCCGTGCGAAGAGATCAATTGCCAAGGCAGGGCTCAGCGAGTCATCCAATCCTGGGGAGCCACCCACGGAAGTGTCGCTTACCCCAGCAGGAGAAGAGGGCCCATCGGGGGCAGCGCGCTCTGGCTGTTCAGAGGCCGCATGGCCCGGCGCCATCTTGGGCGCGTCCCTGTCGTCTCTGCCGCGATCGCCCAGATCGGCGCTGCGTCCAGATCCCACCAAGCTGCGTCCAGATCTCACCAGGCTGCGTCCAGATCTCACCAGGCTGCGTCCAGATCTCACCAGGCTGCGTCCAGATCTCACCAGGGCTGCATATAGATGTCATCTCTGGACGCAGCCTAGTGAGATCTGTACGCAGCCTGGTGCCATCTGGACGCAGCCTGGTGCCATCTGGATGCAGCCTGGTGCCACCTGGACGCAGCCTGGTGCCATCTGGACTCTAGATGTCACTTTACGCACCCCTCCCGACACACTCTGTACCCCTCCTGAGACTTTGCGCACTCCTCCTTAGACCTTCTGCACCCTTCCTGAGACCTTCCTTTCCCCTCACGTCTTGAAGGGCTACAATGCAGTAGGGCAGGGGTGTGATGTTCCCCACAGATTCATTGCGAGCCCATGTCACCGTCATCCCAAAACCGGAGAAAGATCCTCTGCTCTGCTCGAACTATAGGCCCATCTCGCTGCTCAACTCCGACCTGAAACTCTTCACGAAAATGTTGACGTCCCGCTTAGTCCCACATATGCAGGATATTATTCATCTAGATCAGGTGGGTTTCATGCCCTCTAGTGAAGCTCGGGACAATGTGACACGGGTGTTAGATGATATACATGAGTCCTCCGCTCGGTCGCGTCCTCTTCTGCTTCTGGAACTGACGCTCAGGGCACTGGGCCTGGGTGAGGTGATGATGTTGTGGATAATGGCGATCTATTCCAGGCCGACGGCACAGGTCCGGGTTAATGGTGCGCTGTCAGAATCCTTCACTAATGGCACGCGGTAGGGTTGCCCGTTGTCACCATTAATCTCACTCTAGAGCCCTTGCTATGCAGAGTCAGAGCTCACTGTAATATTGAGGGAGTGGACCTGGTTGGGGGAGGTAAGCACAAAGTAGCGGCTTTCGCCGATGACCTGCTGTTCTATCTTACAAACCCCACTGTCTCCCTACCGAACCTAATGCAGGAATTTTAGAAGTATGGGGCACTGTCACTATTCCTCATTAACTTCCAGAAGTCCACAGCCCTCAATGTATCCGTCCCCAGCTTCCTCCTCCTAGGACTGCATTCCCATTTCGGTGGGCTACGAAATCACTGAGATATCTGGGCACTAATATCCCGGCAGACCTTTCCCACACTTTCCGCTTAAACTTCACACACTTTCCGCTTAAATTTCCCTCCACTGCTCAAGGACATTCGGTTGGACCTCTCAAGATGGCATGCAGGTAAATTTTGCTGGTTCGGCAGATGCAACATTCTGAAAATGAATGTCATGCCACGTAGAGATACTTGTTGCAAACTCTGCCGATCCACATCCCACAGTCCTTTCTCAGGGCCGTCAACAGTGCCTTTGTGAAATTTCTGTGGGCCCACAAGCTACCTAGGATTAAATCGTCGATTTTGCGTATGCATAAACTCCACGGGGAATTGGCCTTCCCGATGTGACTAGATATGGAATTCTTTACCCCAACCTGTCCGTCTGTCGCCCACCTTGGCTGCCTTTAGGCGATCCCTAAAGACTCCTCTCTTCAGGGAAACCTATCCCACCTCAACCTAACCGCTCAAACAATTCATCCCCACGCAGCTCCCTCCTCATGTATCACTTCCCCCTCCCTTTTAGATTGTAAGCCCTCAAGGGCAGGGCCCTCCTTACCATCTTGTCTTGAATTGTATTGTGATTGTAATGTCTACCCTATATTGTAAAGCGCTGCACAAACTGTTGGCGCTATATAAATCCTGTATAATAATAATAATAATAATAATAATAATAATACCACGCAGCATGCCATCTCGCGAGGTTGATTGACTGGTGTCGTCACGGCCCACTTAAACACTGGATAGGACTCGAACAATCAGTAGCCGGACTTCCCCTGGCAGCACTGCCCTGGTGTAGAAGTGAAATCCCAACCTTGGTGAAAAACCACCCCACAATATGTTCATCTTGGGCCGTATGTCACAAATTATTTCCGGTGGAGGGTATATCCCCAGCTCCCTCACCCTTGTTTCCGGTCCTGGGTAACCCCAGTTTCACCCCTGGTATGGAAAATCTGGGCTTTCGTGCGTTGGCCGAGGCCAGCGTCCATGAGGCTCAGCATTTCATCAGGACTGATGCTTGGGTGTTGCTGGGGGACCCGTCATTGGAACCCCAGTGGTCCCCTCTAAACTTCTGGCAAAGGGTGCAGTTGTCCCACTTTCTCCGGTCGTTGCCACCAGCCAGGACTTTTATCCGACCAGCCTGGACGTTGGTATAGGACCCCTGCTGCCCTTCACAGAATTATGCCGGGGCTATCGCCTGAGTGCTGGCGATGCGGCCAGGCCGGGGGTACCATGCTCCACATCTTTTGGACATGCCCAGGAATCCAGTCAAGTCGCTGCTGCCCACATTTACTGACCAGGATATCCCACTAACCCCGGCATTCATCCTTTTGCATCACAATACGATACCGAAACAGTCATACTTAAGATCTGTATTGCCACATATGCTTAATGCAGCAAAAGCTTGCATCCCGGTGCTCTGGCGGGACACCCGGCCCCCTACGGTAGGCATGTGGCTGAGTAAGGTTAATGATATCTGGAGAATGGAGGACCTGACAGAGATGTTGAAAGGTTACTAAATGCCGGTCACCTATCGAGTTTAGTTGCCTATTGTTACTTTTCACTAGACCATATCCTCCTATTAACACGCTTACAGGGCGATATGCTAATATGCTCGAGTACTCATCCTGTCTCGGGCAGCACAGGTAGTGATGCACATGACACCTATCTCTGTTATGATCTACGGTTCCTCCGTGGCCCACTGTGGGGGGCGGAGGGACCGTGTGTTCCTCTAACTACTCATAATACATCTACGTATCATTTTTCTTTTGTTTTATTGTTCAATGTAGTAAGGGTTGCCTAAATTGAAATGTTACAGGATCCATGCATACAAGTTCATGCCTGTTACTTGCACTTCACACTGTAAGCTTCGATGTGTACTGTATAACCGACTGTGTGCAATATTTTTGTATGGATATTCCTGTTTTATAAAAATAAAGAATTATAAAAAAAAAACTACAAATCCTTAAAACTGGCTGAGACCAAACTGCTTCCTTTTCCTCACACACATTGCAATTGCTTCCTGCTCTGAGGACACTCCAGGCTACACAGGCATATACAAAGGCACATAGTGCCTTACTCCCTGTCATTTATGGACATCTCATATTGCTACAGTTTAGAACCTCTGAACTAAACTACAGGGAGACCCTGTGCCTACCCTATATTCTTTTCTCCACTGTGCTTAGAAATCTTAAGGTTTTGCAGTGCACCCATGAGTACCTATTTCTGCAAACCATGAACTTTTGAACAGCCACTACCTACCATAATCTGTTGAACTCTCCACATGGAGAAAAAAATCCTCTGCTGAATCCTACCTTAATGATCATCGGTCACACACTTCCACCTTGGCATTTCAGTAGGACACGCACTGTCATGTTCTTAACTTGTTATCAGTGTTTGCGGTTTTTTTTACCAGACCTCAAATGTGCTGGCTATCTAAGAGGGTTCCCCTCCCTATCTCTACCACAAAAATCACATGCCCAATTTCACTAGCACATGATAATTATCACACCAATTCCTCATCAATGCCTTTCTAACACTGGACTCAAACTCTCTCACAATAATACCCTACTCCTAAGGTAATTGATATTCACCAGTAGTCACTGCTGAAACCCCTTTCACCACAATGTAACCTGGCACTGCCAACATAACCGGAGACCCTGTTTATGGGAGTGAGCTTCTTCCTTTGTACCTGCTCTGGCACTCACCCTCAGATCTATCTGGTATGGCCCAGGGGAAATCAGTGTATTTTCTTAACTTAGTGGCTTCTTCCTGACCATGTCTGTATCTGTTTAGGAAACTTCAATACCCCTTCCTTACTCCTCTTCCATATCTCCCTTGATCTCCCCCCCATATATAGGGGCACAATCCTCTACACCATTTTTTTTAGGGCCACCCTCTTCCCACAACATGGCTCCCAAGCTGAGGACCACCTCTAAGATAACTCCATTCTTACCCACTCCCGTCCTTACCACCCATATTCCCCCTCCTTTTTTCCTATTCTATTTTTTGGAGTTCTTTCTTTTCTTTCTCTTTCATCCCACCACACTACCCAAATGTCTATGATCTACATCTTCTTGCTCAATGTTTGGGGAATGCACACCCCTAAAATACGCAGAATGATATTTACTGACCTATACACTAAAAAGGAAACAAAAAACCCTTTTCCCGCCAGGCAGCATTCCTTATGTAAAAGATAAATACTTCCCATCGATATATCACTCCTGCTCACCCCTCAAAAAATCTAGTGTTAGCACACTTCTAGATCACTACCTATTGCAGAGACCACTTAATGTATACAGGGATGAAGAGGGCTGGTTTTAGAGGGCTTTGTCAACCCCCATAAAATGACCCTGATCAATGTTTATGTTCCCAACCATAACCAGATTAAGTTCCTCAAAGCTCAAAAAGCTCAATACACATACTGAATTTAGTAAAAGAATTTTGCTCCTGGGAAGAGACTTCAATTTGATGTTAGACCCACACTTAGACATTACTGGAACATTATTTCACCTATCCTTTGCAGCTTGCAAAAGAATTAAAAACTGCCTACAACTGGTGCAACCACTATCCAGCCACCCACTCCCTGGTAGACCAAGCCTATACCTGAAATTATTTTTTTACTCAACCATTGCCACATCACCCTGGTTATATGGGCAGAAATTGGTAACCCTGCACCTACATAATTGACTATGACCCTAAACAATTTGCCACCCAACCTCTAAAACTGCCAGTTAGATGCGTCCCTTTTACCAGATCCCAGTATTGCTAAATACCTAAAGTAAACTTCAGGACACTTGTTGAAAAGTACTATACTTGAAAACATCACCCAAACCTTCTACACCACACAATAAGGAAAGCTCATAGAACACAGATAAAGTACTGTTCATCACTTAAAAAACAGTTAGTTCGACACTTAATGTCCTAGATTGACATGGTAGGACTATCCCACAAAAAGCGACATTTGAAAATGGCACAGAATTGACCCATCTTTAAACCCATCTAAAATCACTCTGCTTGGCTAAAGACCAGTCTGACAGGATTGGGATGCAGCTTCTATGAATATGAAAACCAGTGTAGCAGATCTCTGGTAAATGCACGCAGAAATTAAAGATGAAAGACTTTTGTTCCCTCTATATAAACAAACAATGGGACAAAGGCATCCCTACCATTTGCTGCCAGAGCCATTTTTTCTCATTTTTGGTGAAGATTACTCAAATCCCCCAAAACATTACATATATTCTGAAAGCAGAGGGCCCATAAAATGAAATTATTTTAATTGCAATTTTTTGCAGTGTTATTGCAGCTGTTTATCAAATCTGCATTAGACTACAGTACAAATACCCAGGAGAATTAAGTTATAATCAGACCAACTCATTAAAAATTGAATTTTAGCACATAACCATGTATCAGTCAAAAAATATTGTTGCAGATGTGGTCATAGAACGGTTATGATTGGGCCGATAAGCCATATATCAAAATGTTTTATTCCATCAAAAAGTATTTTAGATGATAACAAAATATACAAATGGACGTCCATTAACCCACCACAACTAAAAATATGACAACAATGTCACACTGAAAACATCACAAAAGTCTGGAACACACTACCACTATCACAGTCTTATCCCCACACTGTAAGAGTTAGGTGCTCATTTGTGTCTAGGCTCAAAGTTTTGGGTGAGTATATTTTACGTTTTTTTACCTAGAAACAATCAGTTAACCTTTGCAGTGTGGGGGTAGCCCCACTGCAAGGGTAAATAAAAATAAATACTGGAGTTCTTCTTTAAAATACTAGGCTTACTATATTAAACTGTAGCATAAAGTTTTAGTCCATGGTAGAAACTGACCATATAGCCACCTTGTATATAGTCTCGTATTATCTCAGCCCTGTCTTAACCACGTATAATAATCAGACTTTCAGTGCTAGATGTTAGCAAACAGTGGAGCAGCAGTCCTCGGATCTCAATAAGTATAGATATGTGGAGGTTGGGGGTTGGAATCATTTAGGTCAGGAAGGGGGGAGGGGCAAACAAAGTGCACTTTGTTTAAAAGGGGGGCACCTTCTAGCACATGCCCAGATGGCATCCGCTACAGACTGTTCTAGGTCCAATTAGCCTCACACTTTTTAAAAAAAAAGCCTTCATTTCCATACAACAGGTTTTAGACCTACCCGTAACATCCTGACTGCTCATATTACCTAATTCTGCACTTCCAAAACATTATGCAACTGAAAAAAGTAGGATTCATAGAGGCCACAAAATGTGGTACCACCTAAACCATATACACATCCACTCAGCCCAGTCAAAGGCCATCCCAACCTTTAAATTTTCCACAGACGTTGACAAAGGCCTTCGACATATGGGCCTAAGAATGCAGTTTCTGCCTGCTGTTGGAGATATGGTTCTTTGCCGGTATTCATCCTACACATCTTTTGGATATGTCCAAATTTAGGGACTTCCTGAGACTAGGTCCACACTATCATCTCAATATTTACTGACCATCCCATACCTAAAGAACCTTTATTTCTAATTCACCACAGTACATTCTCTTTCAAGGCATGAATCATTTACATGGCTAATACTGCATGCTACGGATTCCACATTCCCCGGACTCTTCTTTCATAATACAACATTGGTTTCACAGAATCTCCCCTCCCCACATCTGATACAGCATTGGCTTCACAAAATCAACAATATTGAATAATGGAGGATCTCACCAGCTTTTTAAAAGGCACTGACTTAAAATTTCATGCCACCTTGTTCTACTGGACTTCTCTTGTGTGGCTGGATACTATTATCCTTCCCTGACCTCTTTTGCTTTATAACCACCACTGGTGTGGCAGCATACCCCATGTACTGCTCTGTAACCCCTTTTATGCTCTTTCTATGCCACCTTCCACTATCCCCTACTACCCCTATTCTGACTCCAATTGTTGTATTAGCGATTTATCCCTTGCTGAGACCTCCATGCCTGGCCTGTATAAGCAGATACAATCACCACAGACAATCCTCATCAATTAGCTGAACTCACCAAATACCCTTTCCTCCACAAAGTTCTTTATTGAATGCAACAGAGTTACAGCAGACGAGAGGATGCAGTAGATGATTAAACAGACGGTATTTGCAGGTCAAAGATGGTAATGTTTCCCCCCATGCGCGCAGATTAATATGTGGCCATGTTACAGTCAGCCATGACACTAGAAACAAATACCTCAAGAAGAAATACACCATAAATGGGAGGGAACACAGAAAACATGGTGTAATAAAATTACCACAAGATGGCACTAATTAACCAGCTAGGCTTAAGGAAAATAACTATATAAATTCTCAATTCACATGAATTCATAGTCATAGTTAATGTTTATACATTAACTATGACTATGAATTGTGTGATGCTTTTACGCAACTGCTGGGACAGGGGTTCTCTCCGCTGCAGCCTCACAGACTGTCAGCGGTTTCTCCCTACCGGCTGTAGTGATCTGTGTCAGTGGGGACAGATTGCCGATTACAGCCTGAAAGGAGAGCCCTCAGACAGTCTGAGCTCCCCCCCCCCTGCAGTCTATTCACCTCTCCGCGGCGTCTGCGATCGTCTTCATTCCAGCAGCTGACCGCAATAGCCAGCCTGATAGAAAACTTCAGGTCCCTCCTCTGCTGATTGACATTCAATAAAAATCTATTGAATAAAAAAAAAAAAAAATGTAAAAAAGTGAAATAAATAAAAAAATTAAGTTAAATAAAAAGTAAAAATTTTAAAAATCAAAAAATTAAGTTTAATAAAAAAATCAAAAAAGTAAGAAAAAATACAAAAAAGTAAAAAAAAAATAAAAATTAAATAAACTAAAATTAAAAATCCCCCATAAAATTAAAGGCCCCAGCCCCTGCGAACACATGCATTTTTTTTCTACCACCTAAAACTGGTAGAAATTGCCTCCCCTCGCTGCTCGGGCAGGACACTGGCCGTTCACTGCAGTCTCTTCATACACTCAAGGACTCACGGTACAGGGGACGATCAGCTTCCTTATCTTCTAACTGCAAGTACTGAGTTAGAGCTCTCTGCTGCCACCTGGTGGTTGTTCATTGGCGGTGATTACTGTATTAACAAGGACTATGAACTTGTAATGTATGCATAACCTCTCAGCACTCTGCTAACCATACTACCAATACTGATTTGTGACAGGAACAGACAGTTACTGCGTATACTGAACCTATTACTACTCTACCCGGTCTGCTTGGCAGGTCGTCTGCAATATACTCACCTGAATGAGGAACTACCTATTGCTTCTGATCAAACCACTGATAATATTCTTACCATCATTGCCACCATACCCTGTGTTCCTGATCATACTGTACTATCCTCATAACTAAGGCAGCTAAGAACCGTAGATAGAAGCTAGAAACTAGCGGCTGATACTTACCTTCTGGGAGATTGGTGCAATGATGCTTAGAACCTAGTGGCGAGATTCATTGCTGCACAATACCCTTGGGTTCGGGTGTGTAAGGCGGAACGGGGTTCCGCAGCTGAGCTCCATATCTTCCCTTAGTTAAGGGTGTTATAGTTAGTTTGATATATATTTTTAGAAAGTTAATATCTAAATGTATAACGTGAGAAAGGGTTTTTTCGTGCCCAACTACTCATGACACCAAATGGGTTAACAGTAAACACGTGATGAAAAGGATAAAAACCTCATCAACTGATTACCCATTAGGATCTGACGAAGCCCCAAGAAACGGAGGAGGGGCGAAACGCGTCATCCGCTGCAGGATGCTTGTCTGATACAACACATTATCGACATGACAGTGGTTGATCTCAAACAGCGAGACTAGGAAATTACCTATGTCGACAAAACGGGATAAACGGACTTGAATTAAGTTGAACCTGGGATCTATCAACCCCTCTCAAAAAGCATTTGAGCCATATAGGAACACACTTAAGGACTTTTCACACCATCGGGACACCACAACGAACAAAGTTGGAAAGAAAATATCAAGCATTCATATGTTTCGTGGACTGACAGTCTGACCAAAGGGAGAGAACATCCGTGAGTAAATCTTACTCGAGTTTATTACTATACACAGATTGGAGGTTTCCTCCTCCCAGGAGTGTTTAAAACTCAGCGGTATGTTACCTATTTTCCCGGGTCCACTTTCATACTTTAAAGTGTCCTAGTAAGATTTCTTCAATCAAGTTTTTTCCTAGCGATATCTGTGGGATCCAGTGAAAGAACTAATAAAGATCCAAGTTCTGTTCCCAGGGACTTTATCTATAACTGGACAAAACTTAAAAAGATGTCTGCAGTTAGAGGGAAAATTATTAACGCAATCAAGTAATCCCAGGCACCTGATACGTTGTATCTTGCACTATTCACTTTATTCCCAGCGCTGTTTTCTCAAACATTGAGAACCGCTAGATTACCTAATCAAAGTTGATCTACAAGCTCCAAAAGGTCTTGAATGTTGTTTTACACGAATGGATTATTGCAATAATTTTTAAAGGTGTAGGGTTAGTGGGAATCAACTGTGTAGTCCGTTAATGTGTTATGGTTTGTTGTCTTGCATTTTGAATAAATTTACCCTTTTATATTGCCAATTAACTCTCCGACTCCCCCTTATTCAGCTGCACTATGTTCAAAACCTCACTTGGTTGAACAAACCGTTTTTTTCTAGTCTCCAGTAAGCAGCAGGGGGATTTTCGTTTTGCTTTGCAAGTGAGAGTTAATAAGCTGAGTTAATTAACTCAAAACTAGACAGGGGTGTGGATCTCTAGGTACACTCTCTTTTTTCTTTCTATGCCCTCTAACATGCCTGACAGCCAGCAGCGGTCTACAGTGGGCGAGAGTACCTATGTACCAGACATAGAGCGGAGTAAGGCCAGAAGTATGTAGGGAGCCCAGTGGGAGGAGAGCACCATCCCCCAGCCTGTCACTCCCTTCATGGACTTACATGAAAGGAGTGACACCCGACCATTCACACTACAGTTACATGGATGGCAAAAGTGGCAGGCAGGGGTGGGGAGAAGGCGGGGGAAGAAGCAGAGCGTGAGGGGGGCCAAGTAGCTGCACCATGGGCCTCTGGGTTGTACTTGCCCCCTGGGCTAAAAGTTGCCAGTCAGCCCCTGCTGTATTCCGCACCTACTGGGCGCTGAGAGCTGATTTAATTGCGGATGGCGTTGGCGGTTGCGGTATTCAGGATTGTGGGCGGCGTTGGACTACATGTCGGAACCGCAGGGCGCAGATGCCATCCCCAATTAAATCAGCTCTCGGCGCCCTACTTATAACGTTATGCTTATGTCTATGTGAGAGAGCAACTAGAAGGACAAACGAGGATATTTATTAGTATATATTTATTTTATCACATTTAGTGATAAAAGAGGGGATTAAAAGAATGATTTGATAATACAATACCGGTCCTCTTTAGAAATATATGTTAAAATCAAAAGTCTTAAATAATATTCAGCAGATTTTAATTCTATCCTTTTGTTTATCGGTATTGTACTTTGCACTTCTTTTATGGTATAGTATATTGGAACTGGCCGTTAGTGATAAGAGTTATCTATGACTAATGCTATAGGATTCCAAAGTTCTTCTTTCCCATGTTAGCAACTAGAGTTAGTAATGACTGATGTCATATGATTGAACATGTTTGAATCTGCCATAGTGTAGTTAACTCTGTGTTCCCGAAGCGCTTTGAAGGAGAATCCCCCAGCCGACTAGATAAGAGCCCCTTTCAGTGATGCTTTAAAAGCTTTTACCACTCATTGGTTTAGTGTGAACAGTGATTAACCCCTTCATGACTGGAGACGTACACTGTACATCTCCATCTTGAAGTGCCCAAATGACTGCTCACATACACTCACATACTGTATTCAGGGTCATGAAATGCCAATAACTGCTGAGAATCAGTGGTTACTGTTCATTAATGGATGCCTCAGTATCCATTAATTAAATAGTTAAGCTTTTGTAAAAGCTTCTTTCTCTCATCAATGAAAGAAATAAGCTGTTACAAATACCCCATCGCTATCAGCTTCCGATCGTCTGAGAATGATCAGAAGCCTTTAGTGAGCTCTAATCCTGTCAGAATCAGTCACTAAGGTAATTATTGGCCGAATAATAACCAAAAATGAAAAAAATAAATAAATTATTAAGCAGTTATTGTGATATAATAGACAAAACAAAAAAAAATGTGACATTGTAGGCCACCTAACCATTATTCTTAAGTGGGAGAACTTGCACAATTGGTGGCTGACTAAATACTTTTTTGCCCCACTATATATATATATATACATATGATATTATATATTGTTTTTTAGAAGACTGACAGGGCTATATATTTATATGTGTGGGTGCACTTAGTAAGAAAGTATATTACTGCCGTGGAAAAAAAAAAATCACAGCAAAAATTGAAAAAGTGCTCCAGTCAATAATGAACAGAAACTGGAAAAAAGCTCAGTCATGAAGGGGTTAATTGGCCATGGAATTATTGCTCGCACTCTGATGTACGCGGTGATATACATATATACATGTGCGTCATATTGGGCGGAATCACCATTTTCTCACATAGGTGCACCCAACGCATGTTGGCATGTGTATGTGGGGGCGGGGGACTTTAAATGTTACCTAGGGACTCCCAAAGAAGCTGATGAAGCAGAGGTGTGCTTCACCAGCTTCTCTCCGGCTTCTATAGTCAGGAATTACAGCTGAATGCGGAAGTGATGTAATATATATTACTTCCTGCATTCAGGGAACAGGGAGGAGATCGGCGGGGGAACGTGTCTCCGGTCACAGAGCTGCCGTGACGGTTCCGGGCACAGCAGAGCTCTGGACCGGCAGTGGCTGAGGTGGGGTGCACCGAGCGGCACCACATTACAAGCAACCAGGTGGCTTTTCAGCTGCCGGACCACTTGCATGTAAACACTGACAGGCTGTGCCACCCCTCTACTCCCTGCCGCCCCGAGGTCATGGCCTGGGTGGTCTTGTGGGGAATCCGGCCCTGCACACACATTTTTCAAATGAAGCAATTATTTGGTGTGTCTACCTAAATATAGCTTGAGTTTCACAATTTAAGACTTAGCTCCTCCATGTATACCCCTTGCCCCTGCCCAGTACCTACAAACAATTGTGTGGAGCTTCCCCTACATAGCAGGTACAGGGGTATAGTCACTAGACAGCCGGTTTGTTTTAATTTTACTTAGTGTCCAATCCTCTTGCAGGCAGCAGTGTAACCAGTGTAGTTGAATCTGCAGTGATGTGTCCTTCAGTGAATAATGGAGGAATTTAATTTTCACACCTAAACTTGATTGGGTAGTAGACATGAGCACAGTCACACTGATTTTTTTAAATAAATATGGCCCTTAGTCTCCTACCTCCCCAAATCTTCAGGTTTCAACTGAAAAGGACTAAAACGATATATGCTGTCAGTCAAGTTGACAAAATGGCGACTGTCAGTATTTCCAATACAGAGACCTAAAAAAAATGACAAAACTTTGGGTTAGTTCACGGATCTAAAACATTCAAAAGTGTTTTCCTCCATGGCTCAAGAACTCAAGAAAAAAAATGTAACACATTTCAGCTTAGCAATTCTTAAATATGGTGGTTAACCCCTTAAGGACAAAGGCCTTTTTTTCATTTTTTGTTTACATGTTATAATCCACATTTTAGGCCTGAAAATTACTTAAAACACCCAAACAGTATATATTTTCTGAAAGCCAAGACACTATAGAATAAAAGGGTGGCAGTTGCACAAGCAATCAGGCAACTTTACAGATGCCGGATGTAAACGGCCATCGCTGTCTGTTTAAATTTCTGGCGGTTTCCTACTCGAGCGTGGGCACGAAGGACTTCTAAAAATGCGAACCCGCATCCAGAAGACTCCTGTCCGACCATAGCTCCTTCACAAATGAGGTTGAAGTGTTTACTCTTTAGATTTAAGTCATGATAGCAATAGAATGATTCCTGTGGTACTTTCTAAATCAGTCAGTTAATCACCACCTTGATGTGTCACGACTCGCTCTGCCTATTTGTTTACATTCGGGTCAGAGCTGTCCTTTTGTTGAGTTGCATAAGCTGAGTTCAGCAGCATAAGAAGGGATAGGCATGATTTTTTTTATTCAAGTGAATTGGCAGCCATCATTCATTGTGATTGACGAGGATCTACATCGCTGGACCATGTGATTGACCTTTGGATTACATCGATGGACACTTTTTTTTTGTTGTCAAAAACTGCCTTGTGTTTTTTCTTCACATAAAGGACACAAAGTGTTGTGCATTTATTTGCTATTTTCTTTACTATTTGGTGAATGGGGTAAGTGGGGTAACAAATACCTCTTACTCATTCACAAGGGGGGCGGCATCTCACCGACATGGGGACAAGGTGCTTTCCCAGGGGGTCCCCACCCTGGAAGAGCACCCTCCCAATGCCTGGTATGGTACAGGGGTGCGCATGCTCATACCCCCCTTTCCTGCTCTGCTAGGCCGCTGCTCAGATTAAGGATTTGGTATGGGATTTTAGGGGAGACCCTGTGGTTTTTTTCAGTTTTTTTAAGGTTCTCCCTTAAAATCCCTATCAGTCCCAAAGGGACTGACGAGGGGAGTACAGGGGCGGACCGACCATAGGGCCCGCGGCCAAAGAGGGGGCCCGTCACCGACCCCCGTGCCCTTTTCAGCCCGCATGGAAGAGGACGCGGGTTTATTAAAGCGGCGTGGCCGAGAAGAGCTCCGAGGTGGGGGCGTGCCGCAGTGGACGGGGGCGTGTCGCAGTGGCCGGAGGGCGGACGGAGGCGAAGAGAGCCTCATGCTAGGGGGGCCCCACTGAGATCCGGCCCTGCCCCCCCCCCACTGGAGCAGTTCTTCAAAAACCCCGACTGGAACCTGGGGATCGGGAGCCCCGATGCTGGTAAGTGAATATAACAACTTTTTTTTTTAGCTGTAAACTGTTAACCCTTTAGTCTCCATTCACATAGAGCATTTGCGCTTCCCGTTCGGTTTTTCATGTGGGAGCCCGCACGGGACGCAAACGCTATATGTGAAATGCATGGATTCCGCTAGTTTGCGGCCATTATATAGTCGCGAACGTGCGGAATCCGCTGGATTATCGCGCTTGAAGTATTTTGGGGGCCGCGCGGGTTAAAGCTCCGTTCACACTGGAGCGGCTGTCCCCCAAAATAGTGCAAGCGAGATAATCCAGCGAATTCTGCACGTTCGCGGCTATATAATAGCTGCAAACGAGCGGAATCCATGCATTTGTTTCACATATAGCGTTTGCGTCCCGTGTGCAAACGCTATGGGGGTTATTCACCGAGTGAATAACGGAGCCAAAGTGAAGTGAGCTGAACGCTGTTCGGCTATTCACTTCAGCCTTGTACGGTTGATTTCAGCCGTACATGGGCTAAAATCAGCCGTACATCGGCTGCCTTCAGTCAGCCGAACATGCTCTGTATGTTCGGCTGAGCCGAAGTGCAGGGAGAGTTTCGACTCAGCCGATCCAACATCTGGATCGGCTGAGCTTGAAGCTCCAGCAGCTCATTCTCATAGGGGCCGAACGGCAGTAAGTAAATAGCAAAATGCAACAAAAATGTAGAAACATTGTTAAAAATGAAAAAAAAGAAAAATATTGTAAAGAAAAAAAAACGACACACATCCTGTTTCCTATTGGCCGGCACCTGCCAGAGTCTTCTAGTAGGTTCCGGCCAATAAATAACAACTGTGTGGAGTCGGCTGTGATGTCACGGCCGGCTCAGCCCAGTTGTTATTGTTTCATGACAGATCAGCATCCCCTGGTCATTTGGGGACGCTGATCTGTTATTACAACTGGGTGGAGCCAGCCGTAAGATTCGGCTGTTTGTTCGGCTTTGCAGAGCCGCAGCATGTTTGTTTGGCTCGGCTGCATTCAATTTTTTACTTCGGCTGAAGCTGAAGGCTGCTGCACGCGGTGGCTGAACTGAATGGTTTCTGCAGCTGAAGCGAGCCAAAGCATTAGCTGAAAGTTCGGCTAAATCCTTTGCCTGCTTAGTGAATAACCCTCAAAATGAGTCTACACCAACCAGCCATAGCATTATGACCACCCACCTAGGTCCCCCTTTTGCCACCAAAACAAATGTGTATGTATGCATGCATTATGCATGCTTATGGAATGATGACCATTAGATAGTATCACATACTGTGTTTTATATATTGACACTTTGTATTTTTATATAATGTATATTTTATATATTGTCTGTGGGGATTTTAATGAGTGTGTGTGTTGCGGAGGAACATGCAGTAATGGCAATTCATAGATACACATATGATTTAATTTGAACTGAGGTTGATATATGCACATTTGGGAGGATTTTTGCATGGTTTCTTGCATGTGTTCCTTATGCATATGGGAGTATGTGTGCATGTGTAGCGCATGCATATGCATTGCACATGCAGATGGAACAATAGCCATACATATATGTATATACAAGATAGTAGCATATACTGAGGTCTACATCTTGCATAATGTTCCACATGTACGTGAGCATGCGTTACACATGCATTTGGAAGAATCCCCTTCTATATGTGTATATGAGAGATCTTTGCATATATTGAGCTCTGTTTATGCACATTTTGCAATATATATACTGTATATATTATACCTTTATACGTTGTTGCAAAACAATACCGGCGCCTTCAAATCCAAAAAGAGCCCAGCAGTAAAAATACAGCAAACACGATGGAGGCAGCTCCCACAGATTAGATGGACCACCAGTCTATGAGAAAAGGAACAAAAGAGAGCACCTCCATAGTGTAAAAACGTTATTTAATAGTAAAAACACACAGCTCTAAGGCTGTACTTACAACAGTTCGGTAGAATAAAAACCAGTAGAATAAGGTGAAAGGACGGAACCCCTGGCAGGGAGAATCTGGAGCGATGTAAAACACCAGTAACCTTGATCCCTGTATTGATAAATGGTTTACGCGTTTCTGGGACATACCCCCTTCATCAGAACCAATGCCTTAAATCTTTGACGGAGAGGGTCACATGGGATTTTTAGTCCAATCATCTAGTCGGTGTTGGAGGCTCATCTAGAGAAGGCAGCTGCAAGTGATCTCTAATTACTATTCAGCTTGAGCTAATCCACAATATAATGTCATGGAATGGACATAATGTGGATGCGATAACCGCCTAATTGATATAGATCAGCTCAGAAACAAGAGTGTGTTTCAGACTGACAGTAAATATAGGAATTGAAACTAATAAAAGTGAGTACTACCATCCACTAGTGCATATGTGATCTAGATATGACTTATAAAAATAATGAACATAATATTCAACATCAATAACCACAATATATGGATGTCAAAGTAAAACACCTAAATTCTATAAAAACCACTACTAAGAGTGGCACCGCTGTCGAGCACATATGGATAAACACACGCATTCACATCCCCAAGTGGACATTTCTAAAAGAATGTAGAATGTGTGTGTGTGTATATTCCCAACTCTTTTTTTTTTTCCGTTTAATTAGAGATCACTTGCCTTCTCTAGATGAGCCTCCAACACCGACTGGATGATTGGACTAAAAATCCCATGTGACCCTCTCCGTCAAAGATTTAAGGCAGGATACAGGGTGTGTTCTTTCATTGGTTCTGATGAAGGGGGTGTGCCCCAGAAACGCGTAAACCATTTATCAATACAGGGATCGAGGTTACTGGTGTTTTACATCGCTCCAAATTCTCCCTGCCAGGGGTTCCGTCCTCTCACCTTATTCTACTGGTTTTTATTCTACCGAACTGTTGTAAGTACAGCCTTAGAGCTGCATGTTTTTACTATTAAATAACGTTTTTACACTATGGAGACGCTCTCTTTTGTTCCTTTATAAGTTGTGTTTATATTGTGTGATTTTTATAGCCTTGGTCTATATTGTATAAGATATGTGTAGTGGTTGGAGCAGGCTTAATGTGTCGAAGGACATGTGCAATGGGTGGCATAGGATTATTATGTTCAATGGGAGGGTCCAAGGAAAGTATATCTTTAGCGGAGGATGGATAGTGCTCACACCGTTCCTGACGACCTCCCTATTGACGAAATGTGTTTGGGCCTGCACTGTCACACATTAGATAAATGGCGGATGCGCTGTTTGGAGAGGCTTAGAGAGGTTTTTCTATGTGTTACCTCAATACGGGTGCATATAAATCTCTTTGTGAGTATATGGGTTGTTTTTATTTGCTCATTTATTAAAGGGCATTCTACACTAGGAGATATTTCCTGCACTTCTTTCCTCATTTGATGGGTGTGGAGTAATATGTAACAAGAATTGATATCGACGGGGAGTTCTGGAGAGTTCTGTCATTGCCTGGGGCCCTGAATCAGTGCATAAGACATTCTTATTATAAGAGGTCACGTATCGTTTGGTGAGTGTCTGCCTATAAGGGTTAGGAGTTTTTGCCATGGAGGTTTTGATCTTGGTGGAAGTTCACAAGCATACTTACAATTTAGAGTGCAATCTTTTCACGATACAAGCACTTTTCCTGTCAGCTCCATGGCAGCACACAAATGGATAAATCCCTCCATCCTCCCACCAATCAGGATCATAACTCATAAATGTACCCATGTGGCCTTGCTTGCTGTTCCTAATTTGTCCACCTACAGTTCAGGATTTTGGGCTGTGTGCTTACCAGGGATGTGCAGTCAGGGGAGGCAGGTGAGGCAGAGCCTCACCTGGTATTATGGATGAAAATGCTGTCAGCTTCAAGTCTGAAGCTGACAGCTTTTTCTCCATTCAGATTGGCATGTAACAGGTTACACAGCAGGGAAATCTTCCCCACTATATAACCTGGCATGTTAATTACAGGCAGTGCTGCATCCAGCTTTTGACAAGTAGTTAGGTTAAACAGCAGCGGGATTCCCCACTGCATGTGTAACCTAACTAGTGAGGCAAGAGCTGTCACAGCCTCTACTCTGTGAATGGTTTGGACCAATGGCAAAGCGGGCTACTGCTTGTTGTGAAACGGCGGCTTCTGGCGGCGAGGAATGGAACGCATGTTTGTGTTCCACAGTGTCATTTCCGCCGCCGGGCAGCCTTTTCTTCGTGCGGACAGGCGGAAATAGGTGCAGGGCCAATCGCTTGGCCTCTGGGGGTGGCCCTGCTTATTGGCGCCCCTATTTAAGGTCTGCTCATTCAGCACACACTGCTGTGTTGTTGGATGCCTCCTAACTGCACTTAGCCCCTTGGAGACCATTTCTGATAGGCAGGTACTGCATTAAAAGGTACAATTACTTGTTTTTTGTAATATTTTGTATTATATGGTTCTTACGATCCATTGTTTGTTATGCACTATGCCTCTGGACCAATCGCCCCCCTAAAGACTGCCATTGGCAAAGAATTACCACCTGCTCACCACTTCTTGCCTCTATGCTATCTAATACATGTTGCGCACCATTTCAAACAAGTGAGGAAGGAGTCTTTATGTTTTCCCTTTATGGATGAAATAAAGGATGTCATTCTAGATGAATGGAATCAGGTGGACAGGAAGTCTTCTTTCCGGAACAGGTATTTTAAGCTGTATCCTTGTAAAAAAAAAAAGGAGGTCAAACATCTGGATGAGTCGCCCGTTGTTGATGTGGCCCTTATGCGGCTGGCGAGACACGCCACCTTGCCACTCGATGACGCTGTGACCTTTAAAGATGTCTTAGATAGACGAGCTGACTTAGATCCTAAAAAGATCTACCTATCGGCTGGTGGGGCATACAAACCTGCAGTGGCCATGGCTGCGACTTCAAAAGCCCTAGAGGCCTAGGTTGACAGCGCTGAGTCCGCGGTATCAGGGGATCTTAGTAAATCTGAGATCTTAGACCTCCTAAAGAACATTAGGCTGTCTTTGCAGAAGCCTCAGTGGATGTCATTAAGTCCCTAGCCAGAATAAATGTTGGCAGCTGTGACAGGATGGAGAGCCCTTTGGCTCAGACCGTGGGTGGCAGACCCCACGTCCAAACAAGGTTTTTGTCGAATCCCATTTGAGGGCCAGTCCCTCTTTGGTAACAAATTGGATGCAGCAATAGCCAAGGCAACCGGGGGTAGGTCAGGCTTCATACCCCAGGACAGGAGATTGATGAAACAGCGGAATGCGCTCTTTCGAAAAGCAGCATTGGATAGAGGTAAAGAAGCCAGAGCATATGGGCCTGGCAGAGAGTTTCAGAGGCCCTGGAAGCCATCGGGTACTTTTTCTAAATTCAAGAAGGGAGCTTCTGCTTCCGGGCAAAACTCTTTTTGATGCTCTGTGTAACGATCGCGGCTGCGCTCCACCGTGGAACGCAAGCCGCAGGACGGTAGTAGATGCGCCGATGCGTTCCAGCGTGGAACGCAGCGGTCCCTATGACGTCGGCAGCTCCTCCCACACTCCTTCCCCATAAAAGGCTGGCAGAGAGATCAGTATGGCGATCCACTATTGCCAGTGAACGCCAGCTGACAACCAGAGATCCCCTCGCCTGGACCATTGGACCTGTTTTGCTGGAAAGAACCCTTTTCTGCTAGGACATCTAATTGCAAGTATCACCTAGTCTGTGACAGCCTGTCCCAGCTAGTGCTCACTGAAGTGATTGATCTGACTCTCATGCAATTGCTGTATAGACTTCCTCATTGATATCTGAGCCACACCATTTAAAGGGGAAGTGCTGATATGACTTTTTGTTTGAACCTTACTGAAGTCTTACTGAAGTCTTATTGTTTGAACCTGCTTGAACCACACATAAATAGTTGTAACCCAGGTATGCTGTAATACCCTGGGGCTACTCGTGTGCATCACCACTTAAACAAATTAATTGCGGCATGATGGTAGAGCTCCAAACTCTCCGCTAAAGTTTGAGAGTGCTGCCTGGAGCTCGACCCTGAAGCCGTACCCCTAAGCAATTACACCTGAGCTAGGCACACTCCGCAGCTGAGATTCATATAGCCTGACCGAGCCGTTACACTCTGTCTGTTTGGGGTTGTGGAGCAGGTGTGAGGTTGGCAGTTTTCCAACAGGTCTGGGCAGACAAAGTTGCGGATCGATGAGTAATGGATTCGATCTCGCAGCGCCACTCCCCATATTCCTACCCACGAGGGTCCCATCTTGTCAGATCAAGAGATCCGTCCTTTTTTCGTATACTGAAAATCTACTGGCTCAAGAAGCAGTGGTCCAGGTTCCAAAAAAGGAACGTTTCTTGGGTGTATATTCCCCCTTATATCTTGTACAGAAGAGAATGGGAGACTGGAGACCGGTTATCGATTTGAAGTATCGAAACTGTTACATAAGAAAAGACCATTTCAAGATGGAACGATTCTCAAGATGATCCAGCTAGGGGATTGCATCTATCCAAAGATTTGCAAGATGCTTATTTCCACATGCCGATCCACCATTCCTTTCAGAAGTATCTTCGTTTTTCGCTCGGGCTCCTCCACTTCCAATTTCTGTGTCTTCCTTTTTGGCCTTACAACATGCCAAGAGTTTTTACTAAGGTTCTTCTAGCATTGATTGCCCTGCTCAGGGAAAAGGGGATCCATATTTTCCATTCCCTGGACGATATCCTAGAGTGGAAGTGCCTTGCTGCAGTATCTCGCGATGGTAGTAGCAACACTGGAGGAATTCAGTTGGCTGATAAATCGAGAAAAAGAAATCTTACACCCACAAGGTGTCTGGTGTATTTGGGGGCCTGCGATACACAACACTGTGTCTCTGCCAGCAGAGAAACTCCCCATAATGCGACAGCATCTGTTGGCTGCTCTGTTGTCTGATCGACTTCCAGCCTCTCAGTGTCTGCAAATTGAGGGCAACATGGTGTCTACCATACCCATGGTCAGATGGGTTCAGTGGAGATCTCGCCCCTTTCAGTCACAATTTCTGAATCAATGGGAGTCAGAGGACCTCAACATATTGATTCTAACCACTCCAAGCATGAGAACCGGTATTCAATGGTGGCTCGAGAACCGCAATATTCTTTACTGCCACTCTTCTGCTGATATCATGGGCGATCTCTACAGATGCAAGCGAGTCTGGTTGGGGGTCCAGCGGCTTGGGCCAGAGGGATCAGGGCCGATGGTCCTTCCAAGTGAAAGGAATTGTGCCCAACATCCTGGAACTGAGAGTGGTTTTTCAGGCCCTGTTGGCCTTCCAAGAAGCTAATCATGGGAAGTCAGTCCTTTTGCGGATAGACAATGCCACCGCAGTCGCATACATCATAAAGCAAGGGGGAACTCGCCGCCAATCCTAACTGAGGGAAGTTGTCCCGATCATGCAATGGGCTCAGGACCATCTTGTTCACATCTCAGCAAACTATGTTCTGGGTCTCCTCAATCTCCAGAAGGATTACCTATCAAGGACTCGTATAGACAACAACTACGTCGGGTGTTCCAAGACCTGACAACATAGGCTTTTCTCCCAGAGGTGGACCTTTGTGCTTCCTGAATCAACACCAGACTTAGGAGATTTTATTCCAGGTTCCATTGTCCTCAAGCGCTAGCAGTGGACGCCTTAACAGCTCGTTGGTCATTTCAGATGGCTTATGCATTCCTACCAGTCACGCTCATATTAGTGTTCTTGAAGAGGCTTCAGAGGGAAGCTGTGACGGTGCTTGCGGTCATTCCGAATTGGCCCAAGAGGCCGTGGTATCTTCCTCTCCTGCAGCTCAATACGTGTGCTTCCCTTATAACAGAGTATGGGTTAAGTTCCAAGAATTGGCATCTCCTCACACCTTTTCTCCTCTGACACCGCATGTCACGCAAGTACTTGATTTTCTGCAGAAGGGACTTGACATGAATCTCAGTCTGAGCACCCTCAAAGGGCAGGTGTCGGCAATATCAGCCTTTACTGGTCTTCACCTTGCTAAAACCTCAGAGAAAGCCCTTGTTCCCCAAATGGGACCTTCCTTTGGTATTGGACTTTCTAGCTTCAGAGCCCTTTGGAGAAGATGTGTCTCTTTGGCCTCTCACCTTGAAGACTGCCTTTCTCGTAGCGATTACCTCTGCCAGAAGAGTGTTAGAGTTAGCCACATTTGGGTTTAAAGAGCCCTTCATGAATTTTATGGTGGACAGGGTGGTCCTGGTCCCAATGCTGGGTTTTACCCCCAAAGTAGTGTCCGATTTTCACATGAGACAGGAAACTGTTTTACCCACCTTTCCGTCAGAGGATGGTCATCACATAACCGCTTGGATGTGGGCAATATGGTAAAAGCATATATTGCAGCCATGATGGAGCTCAGGTCTATGAGCCATTCCTTTATCGTGCCTTCTGGGCCCAAAAAAGGCACTAAAACGTCTAGCAGGCTCATCGCTTCCTGGGTGGTGAAAACTATTTAATTGGCCTACAAAGCCAAGGGCTTACCTGTGCCACATGGTGTTTCGGCCCATTCCACGAGAAGTATCTCAACGTCCTGGGCTGCAGACTGTCCGTAAAGCAGACACATGGTCCTCTGTACACACTTTCATGACTCATTATTGTGTTGATCCAGTTGCTCTGACTACTGTTAACTTTGGTTGTAGTGTTATTTCTTCTGCCTCTGGCTTTAATTAAACTGTTAAGCATCATTCCCACCCTGGTACTGCAATTTTCCTTTCCTGTCTAGCTCCACGGCAGCACATTGCCCACCGATGAGTTGTCTAGTTACGGAACTGCACTTCAGTAAATTTATGATCCTGATTAGTGGGAGGAGGGAGGGATTAACCCATTTGTGTGCTGCCATGGAGCTAGTCAGGAAAGGAAAATTGCGGTAAGTATGAAATACACTTTTCCGTTTTTTCCATATGGAACTATCCTATTTTATATCAAGATTTGATTTCACATGTGGTTTGTTATCTGGATTGACTGTGATTTGTTTATGCTTGTGTTTTTTGTTTATCTTCACTGTTTTTGTTCACTGTGTTTATACTATTGGAACTATTTATTGCTCACATGCATTTGAGCGATAAATTACTTTTGGGGTTTATACTAATTTATTTTAGCATTTAGGATAATTGTGAGGGGGAAATCGGAACAGCCAATTTATTTATAACATATTTTGTTTTAATCAAGTATTGTCTAACATCCTGCATTTACCATTTTGTGATGCCCACCCGAGAATGCTTCTTCAAATCTATTTACAAGGAAATTGGTTCCTGTGTACAACAGATGTCCTTTTAGAAGAATCGTAAACATGTGTTTGTTACCTCCGCAGATGCCATCAGAAAGAAGATTTACACTTAAAAGAATATAGATAGTCAAATTCCCCCCCAACTCAGACCCTATATAAATTGTGTAAAGACCCCAGCCAGTCAGAGCAATGTTGATTCCAATACTCTGTATTGTATTGCTCTCCATGCAGGCACGTACAATAAATACCTTTGCTTTTTAATATGGTCTCAACTCTCAACGTTATTGAAACCCCTGAGTTTGGGTTTCCCCGTCAATTGTTTATAAATACTTTAGGTATATATCTGCGCTACCTCCTAAAAACGTGCTGCTGTATAAATATACAGCAGCACGTTTTTTTCGTAAGAAAGTATATTACTGCTGTGGAAGAATCACACAGCAAAAATGTAAAAAATGTGTCAGTCATTTATGAACAGAACCTGAAAACTAGCTCAGTCATGAAGGGGTTAAGGTTAGTTTTAATATCGAGAGAAAGATTTACATTTCTGTTTAAGGGAATGAAGTCAGTTGGTCAACATGGTGCCAGGTTTGTTGCTACCTTATATGCCTCTCATAAAGTGACTTGAGAGTCAACTAAGCCAACATTATTATAGAAATAACTCTGCGTTGATTGTTCTAACTAGGTGGAAGTAATTTAGCAGCCAAGGTGTGGGTCTAGATTTTTCCAGGAGGTACTTGCAATACAAGCAATATGGGGTCATGATCCAATAGAGGTGGTAAGAATCTTCACTGAGGGGACATCCAGGTGAAAGTTCCTAAACACCAAAATAGGGTCAGTTCTGGAGAAAGAGTTATGTGGTGCTGAATGACAGGTGTAGGCCCGTAAGGTGGGATTAAGCTCTTTCTAGACATAGAAAAGATCTTGAATCTGGAGTAAGTACCAAAAATGAGAAGAATCTGAATTAGATACACTAATAGTAGCAGATGCAGACTTGTTCAACTTAAGGTTAAAAACGAATTTAAAGTTTCCATGTACAATGGCCGTACCTTTTTGATGTTTGTGCAAAAGTTTTAAAATATGGAAAAGAAGGGGAAGTTGTCAGGAAATGGGAGCATAGTACGTTAGGATAGTAACTTAATTGCCCCGTAATGAACCTTGAAGTAATATGTTTAGGACACAGGAAAGACTGTCATTTCCAGAATGAAAAAAAGAGGGGGAAAAAAAGGGGGGTGGAGGGGCTGTGAGAAGAGGAAAGGGAATGGAAATCAGACAGAGGGGAATAAAAAAGAAATTTAGTAGAATCGTTAGAGAGTAAGTAGGACAGGCACAGAAACAAACAAAACTGGGATAGGCTAAATTGTCCAAAAATGCCACTCAGAAGGTCACAACAATATCACACTTCCAATGTCAGAGCCCGCGGGTCAAGAGCAATCACAGCAATTGGATATGTGCCCCCACAATTTCCCTACAATTTCCCCACAGCCAGCATCAATGTATGTAACAAGCTCAATCAAAACAGGGTAATCACAAATGCATATAAGTGGTAAGAATATGTAGGGGACATAGTAAAAGAAGAACAAAATCTACTTTACTCTTTCAGGGAATACCAACTTGAAAATTGAGACGTCTACCAGAACGGAGTAAAGCAATGCACAACATTCAGCATCTCTACTAATAAATTCAGCAACTAAAAGCAAGTCATAACATCATGGTGGCACCAGGTCACTCCATGCAATATTAACTATACAACCATGCATATAAAACACAATAGTCACAAAAGACTAACACAGCATTTGGTCACCATACTACTTTGTTAAGCCAAGCTTTAAAGAAAAAAAGGAAGGCAGTGTAAAAAACACACAAAAAAAAGGGGTGGCAGGTTAGGAAACTGCAGGTGATAATGCAATGGTCAAAGGAAGCAGTTGTCTAAGAATCCAAGTACACATCCAGTTGCAGTTCTTCTTAGCTGTAGAGGCAAACCTGTTGTTTGAAAACATGGGAAACCTCAAAAGGCATGATCATTACTATCTAGTGTGGGCAGAAAGAGCCAAATAAAATAACAAGTCTTAACAAACTTTAGTTCAACTCAGTGCATTGAATGATATAGCCACAGATGTGTTAGGTCAAAAGCAATAAAGAGCTGCGAATGCAGCTTCACCTGTGGTAGAGGTAGTTAAGTTCTGCATGGGGTAACAGCAAAATATTATCATTTAGAAGCAGGGCAAAAAAACTGAGGCTGGAAGCAGTGGAATCACTGAGATAAACGTTTCTGTGGTGAATTAAAGAATCATTAGCCACATCACTTTTATGTGGAGAATCCACCTTAGAGAAATGGCTAGGGCTGAGATTAGGTGGTAATGGAAGGTTCAATTTTCTAAAACAAAAGTGCACCTCTTCAGGAGTATGCAATTTATGCAGATTTCTGCAGATTATTGCAGTGGATGAAAATGAGCATAAATGGGTACCCCCATCTGTAGCTAATATCCTCAGATTGAAGAATCAAGAGATAGGGCCATAGGTTTATTTTTTTGGCTATAGTTACCTGGGAGAGGTCCGTAAAATCCTTATAAGCATGGCCTAGAATATGAAGATCAGAGACCACACCAGAGGCCTTAAGCATCATGAACGTTCATGAAACAGGGCTGTAATGGAGACCAGGAGATCTTCTATAGATTCCAGCAATCTATAGAATTACTGTATAATTTTGCAAACTTTGATAATACCCTGCAGAAAGGCTATATCCTTCTGTAAAGCCTCTATATCTTGCTCATGACCCTCAAGGACTGTTGTTGCATTGCCCATGCGATGCTAAAGCAAATTCGTTCAGTGGCCTATTTCCCTGGGAGAAGCCTCAAGGTGAGTTTGCGTGAGGCCACCGCTATCTTGTTCCGGACAATCGCCTGGATCTCCTGTAGGAAAGAATCTTTATTGGTGAGTATGTCACCCTCTCCAGATGTGTGCGGAGCAGGTTCAGAACATGCATGATGTTCCCATGCGCTCCCCCCAGAAACTGAGGTTTAAGATGTAAGAGCACAAACCAAGAGTCTCTTGGAAAGAAAGTGTGGAAAGGGGTTTGTAAAAGTCTGATTACATTAATCTGAAACACATTGCAGTGAGGTATGAAGGTGCGAAGGTGCGAAGGTGCACTACTCTAGAGGGTACCATGTA
>NW_017308091.1:150673-193384 GCF_000935625.1 Nanorana parkeri | reverse complement strand
TTTTAACAAATAAGTATTTATTGAAAATTTTCCAGTACAAAATAGAATAAAATAGAATAATGAGCAATGAGAGCAATGAAAATAAAGAAAATATTTGAATCAACATTCCAAATGTTCCAGCAGAATACAGACTACTAATATGAAATCTCAAGGTGGCATTGTATTTAGCAAATTTGGTAAATTATGAATTTCATTGCAAAGACTAAGGGGGTTATTCTTTATTCAGCCGAAGGATACAGCCGTAGCTTCGGCTGATTCTTCGGCGCTGGAGCCCTTCGGTTCAGTCGAACCAAAGTGCTGCTGCACGGGCTATTCACAATAGCCCATACAGCAGCCAAAGACTCTAGCAGGTGCTGGCAAAATAGTAAACAGTTGGACGGAGCTAGCTGTCACTGCTAGCTCCGCCCAATTGTTTTGCTTTTATTATTTTTTTCAATATCTTAAAAAAGAAGAAAGTGAGCTGAGGGAGCTTCGACTCAGCTGATCCAGATGTTGGATAAGACAGCGAGACGCCGTCAAAATGTGTTTTACGATCTATTGGCGATGTTTACGGAGGTCTAAGAATGGAAGTCCCAACAGATAGTGAATAGGTATCAAAGGTAGAGTGGAATGAGTTAAATGTTCAAGTGTAGATCTAATCATCCTCCAAAAGGGCTGGAATAAGGAACCCAGATTTGTGTTACATCTCCAGCACAATGTAATAATTCTGGAGTGTGATACCAATTAAATAAGATTTTATACTGGTTCTACTTATAAACTGAACAAGTTGACATAGACATAGAAGCAGAACACTTCCCATTGTTCCTGGGAAATGGTACATTCCAAAACCTGTTCCCATTACAACATATGTGGATGTTTAACAAAATCATCTGGGCGATGGTTATTCAACATCTGGAGGAGAGTTGAGCACTACACATAGTTTCAAAGGGAGTCCGCTTCTGAAAAGTTATGGTAGCGGAAATAGTTTGGGCAAAATGTTTAATTTGTAAAAAAGAAAAGAGTGTTCTTGAGGGAAGATGTATCTCTAAGGACAGGATAAGAGAGCAGGGTATAGGTTATTTAATCTAGAATGTCTCAAAAATTCAACAAATTATATGTCTGTCAGAGACTAGTCCATTCAATAAAAAGGCTCAGCTGGAAGCTAGGATTCATTAGAAAAGGAGTTAGGTATGACTGTTTAGAGGCTAAATTAAGTGTGAATTTAATCCTATTCCACAGTTCTAAAGTAAGGACCATGGAGGACAAAAGTAGAGAACGTGGGATAGAATTAGATTGAGACCATAGCAAGGCGTTCGGATGAAGAGGTGTAGACCATAAATACAATATTTCCGCCCATCTAGGTTGAGGGGTAAGAGAGCAGAGAAAGGGCAAAGTTCTCAGCTGTGCCGCCATGTAATCTTCAGAGATCTGCGGAAAAACAAGCCCCCCTTTAGAAATAGAGGTCAAAAAGAACATTTTTGGATATGCGATGCCGTCTATCATCCCAAAGGAATGCCAGAATCTCTCGTTGCACAGAATTAGGGTCAGACGTTGGAATCTTAGCTGGTAAAGTTACAAAGTGATACATTAATTTGGGTAGGAAAGTCATCTTGATGGCAGAAATGTTTCCTGTAAGAGATAGCTTAAGGGGTCGTTGTAGAAGTCGTATGGAAGCAAATAAGGGTTTATAATTAGCAGTATATAATTAGTAGTAGGTAGGAGTACGTTTAATTCCTAAGTATTTGAAGGAATCCGTGTTGTAATTATACGGAAAGGAGGCCCGAAGCAGAAAAAGGTTATTAGGTGTGATGTGAAGAGGGAGTGCCTGTAACGCAATCGAGCCCTTAAGTTATTACCTGGATGGGATCATAGCTGCTGGAGTAGTGGCACACATATACTGCTTGAACGTATGTACATAAAAAGTCTCTTTGTATCCTTAGAAGCCAGAAAGTTCATAGCTTGAAACAGAGTTAATACCATTCATCTACATGTGGTATTATGTAGATAAGCAATTCTTATCAACAATGATTGCTTAGTACAAAATATAATTTCTGAGCATAGGAATACCACCAGGTTGCGTAACAGTTAACAGTGCAGTATCTTGGAGGATTAATGTGGTAAGTGCTTGGGAACATCACATTTTACACACTGCTGCTAGTAGGTGAATAGTCACTTCTTAAATCAGATAGTTTTTATTGACATTTACCTTTTTAAACATCCATGAAATAGTGCATGAAGGAAATATTGTCTTACAGTTCCATAATACAGCAGATATAGGCATGGAAATCAAACGGGCATATGTATTGGTAAAAAATAAGATAAAGATTAGAGAAAACAAACAAAAAAACATAACATAGAAATATTTTAAAAAAAACCTTAATAGCAGTTAACCCCTACCACAGGGATATACCCAACTCCTCGTTCCTTACTATTTCTCACTGAACCAGGTATAAAAGAAGGATATCGGGGCACCGATGAGCCACCGGACGCATACAGGCTGATAGGGTAATACTGTCATTGAGAGAGATGAGTGTAGCTAATGCTAACAGCGTGTAAATGGTGAATCAGGTAGACAACACAGCGGGGTGGAAAGACAACCATTCAGACCAAATTGAATAAAAGCGGTGCTCTGAACCCCTTGCTTGGTAGGTAACGTGTTCAAATTCTATAATTCTGTCCAGTTCCACCATCCAGTCAGAGATTGGAGGAGGGGACGGTGAGATCCATTTACGTACAATAGGGCGAGTGGCGGTAAAGAGTGCTTGTCTGAGAGCCAACAATAAAGGGGATTCAAAGTTTGGTTCATCAAAGACACCCAAAAGGCACATCTGGGGGGAGGGAACCAGCTGGACAATAAAAACAGAATTGAGGGTGCGGATGACTTCTAGCCAGCAGCGCACTAGCTTAGGGCAGCGACACAGCAGGTGGAATCCTTGGTGGAATCCGCACTTAGGACAGAAGAGCGTGATGCTATTCTAAAAAGGAATTTCGGAGTGCGGTATATCCTGTGGACTACAAACAATTGCGTCAACCTGTGAGTGGCTGAGAGGGACACCTGGGAAACATTTTCCAGGACCTCATCCCATATGTCATCAGCAAGAGAGCCCAAATCATCCTCCCATCCCTTTCTGCATGGCAAGGAGCATTGAGATGCAGATCTGACCATAAACTGGGAATATACAAAATAAATCAACCCCTTAGTTTGTACAGAGGAAAGCAAAGTGTCAAAAATTGGTGTAGGGGAGAAACTTGGAGCCCCCTGAGGGAACTGGTAACGAAGTGCATGACACACCCAGAGGTACCCAAAATAGCAGTTTCTATGTAAATGAAATTAAGTCTGAAGGCAGTGGAAAGAGCGGAGAGCACCCTCCTGGTATAGCTGGTTAACAGTATAAATACCTGCTCTACGCCAGGAGTGAAACCCCTCCAGTGGAAGGAGTTCAGGTAGGTTGCCATTCCTCCATAGGGGCATGTAGTCCGTGGGGCCAGACACCCACAGCAAATTTTTAGCCGCATTCCACACCTGACCTATTCATTTTACAGTAGGGAAACTGGAATAAGTCTTGACATAGAAATCACTCTCTAGATACTTCACCGGGTCAAACCCCTCAAATAGATAGAGTACTATATCAAAGGATTGTGGATGCACCCCCTCTGCGACCAGCCTGCTAGGTGTTGCATTTGTGAAGCTATGTAGTGCCAGCAGGGGTTGGGGAGGGCAAGGCCACCGTAGAGTTTAGGCCTGTGCAACACTTCCAGTCGCAGTCTGGCCTGTTTATGTCTCCAAATAAGTTCACGAAAAGTAGTATTGATTTGATCAAAAAGACATCTGGGCAGCCAAATTGGGGAATTATGTAAAATATATAGTAGCTGTGGCATCCAAACCATTTTTATTAGGTTCACCCGACCCGCGATCGACAAAGGGAGTTTAAGCCAAGCCTTACGTTGCGTTCTAAATTTTTGGAGGAGCGGTGTTAAATTAGGAAGGAGATAATGCAATACTGATGAAGTAATGCAAATCCCTAGGTACAAAATGGAGGAGGAGGTGGGAATAAAGGAAAGCTCCGGTGGCAGTGGAGCATGTCATTGGATCAAGGGGGAGTAGCAGTTTACGGCCAGACCCGAATATAGTGCAAACTCCGATTGATGTCGCATGGCATTATGCAAGGAAGGACCCGTATCTGCTAAAAATAGAAGGGTGTCATCGGCATACAGAGCTATTTTCTCTTCTTGAGTACCCCACTTAAATCAAACTACATCCGCGGCCTGCCGGATAAGGGCAGCTAGGGGTTCTATAGCCAAGGCAAACAAAAACGGGGACAATGGACAGCCCTGTCTTGTGCAGCGATATAAAAGGGAACGAGGAAGAGAAGCTGTCATTGATTTTGATCTTTGCCACTGGTTGGCAATAGAGGTGGCGAATCCACTTGCAGAAACGAGGTCCAAAGCCAAAGGCAGACAGGACGGCCCAAAAGTAGCTCCATTCCACACTGTCAAGGGCCTTGGCCACATCTAATGCCAATAGGGCTCTGTTACCTGAGTTATCAATCAGAGTCTGCATATTCAAAAACACCCTGCGAACATTCACAGCAGTAGACTTTTGAGGCATAAAGCCAGACTGGTCTGGATGTATTATGGAAGAGATTTTAGAGGAGAGTCTATTGGCAAGTACTTCAGCTAAAATCTTTATGTCTGTATTAAGAAGAGAGATCGGTCGGTACGATTCTGGTAGGAGAGGATCTTTATGTTTTTTTAAGGAGCATCTGCCAAAGATCGAGAAGGCCTAGTTCAGTGCACAGCTTCTTAAAAGGAGTGGTGAGCGAAGAGTCAGCAGAGCCAGCTCTAGGAAACCTGTCCTCATAAGAGTCCATACAGTTGTTGAAGTCACCAACGGCAATAACAGGGAGCTTATCACTTAGGAATTTAGCGAAATCCTTAAGAGCACTGCTGGAGAACGGTGGAGGGATATAGAAGTTAGCGATGATGCATTCAATATCCAATAGACGGCAGTGGGGAAAAATATAACGTCCTGCACTGTCCCTCTTTGCAGGAGAACGGAAGGAGAGGGACAGCGTGACCAGAGCACCCTACACAGCTCTGCATTATGTGCCGTACTTGTGTCGTATGGATAGCCTGATTTGTGGCTTATGGACGACTCAATGAAACCCTGAAGAGCGGATCGAGCTATACTGCTCGGATAACGAAAAACTGTGACGAGATCAGAGATTTGGACACAAAGTGTTTCCTTTTCTGAGGATATCTCCACACAGCGATCTGGTGCGGCTGCACTACGAGGAGATACACTTTGATGTTGTTTTTAAAGTATAACAACTTGAACACACTAAAAGGATCTGACGGGATATTCACTGCCAGCCTGCACATTTTGAAATGTTTTTCTGAACGGCTACGTTGTGCACAACCAATAAACGGATACAAGTTTCCTCCAGGATTCAGGGAGGTTAATAAAGAAACTTTAAAATCGTCTGTAGAACCGTCCGGACTGTTATATGGAAATATACCTTCTGGAATGAACATTTCCTAAAATCAAAGACTTATCCACACTTGATATTTTCAAGTATCTGATCCCACATTGACTGCTCGTCATATATGAGGGGTAATTATAACAAATCTTGCCACGCTTTATATGCTTACCTAGCTGTTGCAGGAAAGTCTTCATGATTTTTAGGATTTTAAATGTTTGCTGTGTGTGATTTATGTGTTTATATATTTTTCTACTCAATTAAAACCATTTATAAAGCTATTATATGTTACAGTATATTAATTAGTTAGCTTTATCCAGGGATTTCCCTGTTGCCAAGGGGAACCACTTTTTTCTATGATGTTTATGGAAACCCTGGAGCTGACAACATAATACTTTGCTGGATGTTAATGAGTACCCCCCTCCCCCATTGTTGAACATCCCTATGTATATGTATGGAAACACCACGCGAATATGAGGAATAAGAAGAGTGATAAGTGGCCTGGTAGGCTCGCCTATCTAATATAAGGCACGTTTCTGGGATAGTATGTGTCTCCTGCAGACAGACAATCGAGGACTAACTCTGAGCAATGTAATCAAGTATGGAGCGACGTCTAGTGACGTCCCCCAGGCCTCGGACATTCCAGGAGGCTAATTTAAACACTCGCTGTGTATAAGGCACAAAAGAGATACACATACACCGCCTCAACAGTAAACCGTCAAAGTCCAGTGTCCCAGTCCCAGCATTATGGAGAGGTGTAGAGGAATTCGAGAAGATCCTGTCCTGCGGTAGAGGTGTAGAGGAATTTAAGAAGATCCAGTCCTGTGGTAGAAAAAAACAAGAAAAAGACAGAGAAAAAAAACAAAAAACACAAACAGATAAACCAAACAGTCCTCGCAGGGAAATCTTCGGGGTACATGACTCCAGGCAGCTTCCAATGTAGCAACAACCATAGGACCACAACTTGGATAGTGGAAGTGGCAAAACCATGCCATGAGTCATGCTAATGACAGTGGTTATAGAGAGAACCCAAACACAAAAAAAAGGATTGACTAAAGGACCCCAAAAATAGGAAAGCCTCGGAAAGCTCATAAGCAGGAGCAACCAGGAGTGTGCCATACACAAACCTCTAAGGCCACCATAAAATTGCGAATTGCAGCACCATGCAGCACAAACATTGAACTTCAGGATGCGCCCCGAATAGTCACTTTAAACATGAAGGTTTATACTTGCAGTTAGTAGACTTGAAAGTTAATTTGTTGGTATATGGATTTGATCAGTGGGAACCAGTTCAGCTAAAGTCCATTACACAATGTGCATGAGAGAATTCACACACCTAAATGCCAGGAATTGAGTCAGGCATAGATGGTTAATTGCAGAGATAAGGGTTCCAGCAGTGTGCAGAGAGATCCAAGCACTGAACTGAGGATCAATAGTGGAAGTTACTCAGTGTCTGCATCCCATTGTCAAGAGGCCAAGCAATTCAAAATTGCAGCCTTATATCTGACAGTCGGCAGTGGAAGGAGGGGCGGCGCGACGCAGCGGGAGTGGAAGACGATGAGCGTTCAAACGGAACGCCACAGGGTAAGTTTATCACAGTGCCTCAGTTTTAGGAGTATTCAGTTTGTAACTTGACATGTTAGAGTGTATTACTCTTTAAGGAGGAAGATGGAACTCAGCTGCGGAGACACGTTAGCAGTCACGTGCTCAGGCTCAAGAGTACGTGGTGGCAATGGTTAACTTGCCAATCAACCTCAATGCATCATAGTACAATCTTCCAATAAGAAATTAAATAGCCTAACTTTCCTCTAGTGCGGCGTCTAATTAATCATGAATTGGGTAATACCCTATGACCAGGAGAGAACGTAAAGAGTCTAGTATATAATTGCAAAGCAAGGTTCTGTTAATTATGCAATCACAGCAGGTTTGTATGTTCACTTCACAGTACAACACAACTGGTGTATTTTAATTAACTAGTTGAGCTAGTATGGTGCTAGCATGTTAACTTCACATATGCACAGTAAATGGAAGAGCTTATAACTTGCAGGCAGTATTCACATGAGAAGTCCAGTTTACAGCACAATCGGTAAGATCTCTGTGGAGTTCAGCCCCAGGAGGGTTAATACTTGCTGTTTGCTGCTGTCTCATACATCCAGATTGGTGAGACAGAGAATGGTGTTTGCTGCTGGTGGATTGCGTGTGCCTGGATTCCACAATAGCACTGGGGGTCTCAGGGGCTCATCCGTGATGGGGCAGGCTGAAGACAAGGTTCCTGTAACCCTGTTGAGACGGGGGGCTGTTCAGGATGGAGAGCTGAGGTGCCCAGAACTCGTCTGGCATCCGCATCGGTTGCTGGAACGTCAGACAAATGAGAGGCAGTGGCTTATGCTGAGGAAGGGGCCGGACCGGCGTGAGGTCAGCGGACCAGGGGCGGAGCGACCCTTCGATTCCGCGACGCCGAGCGAGTCTGCAGGATCCATAACATAGAGTAACAGATAAGTTCATTATGGAGATTAAGAAGGGACAACAACGGTTTTGTCAGGGTTAAAATAATATTGTCTGCAAAAAGTGCCAATTTAAAATTTTGCTCCCAAATCGTGATACCTGAAATATCAGGCGAGGCTCTGATACGAAGTGCCAAAGCTTCTATACATAGGATAAATAAAAATGGGGACAAAGGGCACCCTTGTCTAGAGCCATCTTTAATCACAAACGGTGAAGAAGTGGCTGTAGACGATTTAATAGCAGCTGAAGTACAAGGCTGAAGTACAAGGCTCAAAAAGCTTTGAAAGCTTTGAAAAGCAAAAGGAGCCTGAAATGCCTATTTGGGACAAGGTAGCATGAAGAAAAGGCCAGCTCAACTCAACCTATCGAAGTCTAAACTAAGGATAAGAGATTCTTCCTTAGTGCGATTAGCAACATCAATTAAATCAATAACTCTATGGGTAATATCACCAGCTTGCCTATTTAGTAGAAAGCCTACTTGGTCCTCATGTATTAACCCAGGAAAACCTATTAGCTAGATGTTTGGTAAAAAAAATGTAAATCAGAATTGAGAAGTGCAATGGAATAATAGTTGGTGCAAAGCTTAATGTCTTTATCGGGTTTAGGGATAATGGTAATATTGGAATATTCAAAAATAAGAAATAAGTATATCTTGGGAGGTTTTAAAGTAAATAGGTGAATCCAACAGGACCCTGCGGTTTGCCAGTAGGAAGTGAACGATTTACTGATTAGGTTTCCTCTACTGAAATAGAAGCATTTAGCACTGATAGAGCCTCTGGAAGAAGCTTAGGCATATCACATGAGCAAAGATAGTCTGCCATACAGGACTCTAAAGTCCCATCTTGATCTTGAAATACAGGGCCCTCTAGGTTATATAATCGCTCATAATAGTCTCAAAAAAATGCAGCAATTTGGTCTGGGTGTTGGTGTAAAATACCTCTAGAGTCTCATATAGCGGAGACCTGGCGGTTTTGCAGTTCTAGTCTCAATTTACGTGCAAATATAGAGTGAGCTTTGTTACCTTTGTAGCGCTACCCCCACAAGGGCCGCTGTAATATAGGGTCTTCTATCCCACACCAGTGATGACTCACCCTCACCTGGATCCAAGTCAGGGGCGGACTGGGCCGGGGGGCAGGGTGGCAATTGCCCCCCGGGCCTCTCTGATGCCACCGCGAACGGCCACCTGCACCCGGCTGGCCGCCGTCCTCCACGCTCCACGCGCCGCCCCGCCTCACCCTTGCTGCTGCCAGACCCGCGCGCATCCACACGCCGCACCTCCTCCCTGCCTCACGCGCACCGCCCACATCCACGATCGGCACAGGGACGCGGGGACAAGAAGTAAGGAGGAGCAGGCGTGAGAGGATGACAGCTGCCGACATACAGTCCCGATCTCAGAAGCAAGTTGCTGGAAGACTGCTCAGGTAAGCCTGCACTCCCCCCCCCACATGGTGCTCTATAATGTATTGCTGGGATAGTGGGATTTGTAGTCCTCTGTAGCTGATGGTATATTGCGGACTATATTGTACTGTTTGTATTTCTGAGTTAGTGGCAGAACTACCATTGGCGCAGCAGTCATTCACGCGCACAGCCCTGACGTGGCATCCCTCCACTACCAGTGTGCTTTACATTTCCTAAACCGATAAATACATTCACACTACTGTTACAAGGATGGCAAAAGTGGCAGACAGGGGCGTCCGGGGAAGAGGCAGAGCGGGAGGGGGGCCAAGTTGCCGCACCATGGGCCTCTGGGTTGTACTTGCCCCCTGGGCTAAAAGTTGCCAGTCAGCCCTTGATCCAAGTGACACCTACACACCGGTTAAAATGTTTAAATGGACTTTATTAAAACTAAAAATAAGCCCTGGAAAGAGATAAACTGGTTAACCGGATTGACAATTTTAGAGGGAACACCATTCCCATTCAATAGCAATGTGTGTCTAGAATAACATTAGATGGCAGGAACGGACATGTATCTCTAAGCAAGATGGCAGCACCAGCTTTCTTTCAGGTGGAAGAAGCTGGGGTAATGGGGTAATAAGAGGAAAGAAATTTAAACACATTATAGGGTGTAAAATGTGTTTCTTGGAGGAAGATAATGTCCGTGTTAGAGGATTTAAACTCCCAATAAGCCAAATTTTGCTTTGGGAATAGAGTCCCTTCACATTAAGGGAAATTAACTTACAGGTAGCCGTTTTCAGAGCGTGTTATAGGGGTAAGGAAAAGGATTCAAAAATGCTATGGCCTGGGGAGTTAGATGGGGAGGAACAACTGACCTGATATGTAAACCAAGGACAATGATTCGAGTCCAGGGGAGACCATCTCTCAAGAAAGATAAGGAAAGAATAAGAAAGAGAAATAAGAGGAGGCAAATCTGATAAACAATACAAACATCATTATGAAAGTGTTGTAAAAACAGCATGGGAAAATATTCACCAAAAAAAGGAAATAAATTGTGTATATGAACATATGATAAACACAACATAATAGTGTGGACATAAGGTATCTCCTAAATCAGCAAGGAAGTAGTCAGTCACTACCAATGCCTTTGGAAAATATCAATAGAAAGGGTGGTAGCCCACAGATGATTTGTGGGGGGGTGTAAGAGTATAACAAATATACAGAGGCCCTGTACATAGACCCGCCTTAACGAAAAAAGGAAATGAGTAGAGTAACAATATATAGAAACGTAATACAGATATACTCCACATCGGAAAACAATAAACAGTTAGCGATTTCCATGTCGGGTGCAAGCAGGATCACAAGATCTTCGTAGAGGTGTATCAATAGAAGCATCCATCCTCACAGACTTCTTTCTTGGAGCGATTTTTTGCCAAGTGGAGGAATCGGGACCCAGCTTAGGTAGGGGATCCCAACCTGATAAGGTAGGACAAATGATAGGTAGGTCAGAGCAAAAGGAAGGCAAGTCTTCCGGAACGCGGAGAGTAGCACTTTTGCCATCTTTTTGTGCAGTAAGACTGAAGGGGAAACCCCAGCGATATGGAATGTTATTATCTCGAAGAAGAGTTAGGAGATGTTGCAGGCTCAGTCAGTCCATCCCATTCCAGAGAGCGCAGGTTACGGGCTTTATGAAGAATTTCCTCCTCAACAGAGAAATAGTGAATTCTGCAAATAACTTCTCTGGGGATGGAAGTCGATCCTCTAGGTCGTAAGGCTCTGTGAGCTCTATCCTTTTCTATCTTATTTGTAGAAGGCTTACCCAGAATGTTATTAACTATCGACTGTAAGGTGTCATGGAGATCTTTAGGTCCAGTAGCTTCATGAAGGCCCGGAGAGGACACCCCTCTGACCCAGAGACTGGAGCCACAGTCGGGACGCCACCTCCCTGGATATATGCCCTTTGCCATCCCCCTGAGACGCCCATGCCCTCTGCCACCGGGGCCTCCCATGCGAGAAGATATGACCCTGACTTTGGGACGTATTGCGGCTGATACCCCTTGCATTCCTCGTGCCTCATAGGCATACTTGATGCTCCTGTGACTCCCTCCTTACCCTGGGAACATCCGTATTTCTCAGTGATATTATTGTGGACAGCTCCTGTGGTTTAGCCCTGCTTATGCCGGTACGCCCGTCCCCACCCAGCTCCTCCTGGTGGATCTGCTGGACTGGGCACAAGCCACTTGAACTGTATATACTCATTGTGCCAGTAAAGCAGGGTGAGAGAACATGTGGAGTTTTTAAATATGTGGGGGCCGTGCCCACATACATGACTGACTTGTCTGTCCGGGGGGACATAGCTCCCCTAGGTGCTTAATCCTGGGATATGGATTTGCAGTGGTGGCCTGATGTGGCGAGGGGAGCCCTGCACCGCTGGGTCCGGTAGGGGGACCCAACCTGTTGTTATGCGGAATTGGGGGGCTACCCGCGCCAGATCACGCGCTCGGCTGGGGGGTGCGGGAGGTGTGTCTTGTTGCCGGGTCCCTGAAGCCGGTTGGGCGTGTTGATGCCCCCCGTGATTCTATATGGACGTAGAACCCCTGGTTGGGCACAGTTTAAAAGTCTGGGGGTTCCGTTGGTTGCCAGTTGGAGGGGGGCACCCCTCTGAAGGTTCGGGTTGTTGTGCTCCACTGGAGACAGGTTTTACTATGGTTGCTCACGTTGAGCTGGAGATAGCTCGGGGATCGGTGGGGTTGTTATTGCCCACTAGCACTCCCGGGTCTGCGTCACTCATCACTGCTGTGTTCAGCCTCTTCCCCCTAGTGTGGGGTGTTTCCTCTCCAGGTTGGAGTTAATCCATTGGAGACACCCGTGTTGTGTTTGTGTTGTGTTCCCACTCGAAGGTCAGGAAGGATCCCACCTTCAAGTGATCTTTGTCTGTGCGTGCTCCCCCCTCTACTCTCCTCCCTGTGTCTCTTTGTGTTGGTGTCTCTGTCTCGTGTGTACCCCGCTTTTCACCTGGTGGTCTCTGGCTGGGATACCCCCGGGTGCAGCGGACTGCGGGTCTGCTGATAGTTGGAGCGGCCGAACATGCCTGAGCTGCTTGTCACCTCCTTTAATGTCCGGGGTCTCCAAATCCCTGAAAAAAGGTCGGCCCTACTGGCAGAGCTGTGGCGCTCTAGAACCCAAGTAGCCTTCATACAGGAGACCCATTTCATGGTGGGGCGTATCCCGAAACTGGGGAACCATAGATACACAACGTCTTACCATGTCCCCTCCCCTGACTCGAAATCTAGAGGGGTGAGCGTGGTGCTGACCAATACACTGACCCAGAGGGACGCCTGCTGCTGGTCAAGGGGACATTACATGGAAGGACGGTGACCTTCGCTGCGATCTATGCCCCTAACACAGGACAGGTGGCCTTCTTAGAATCAGTGTGGTCCCGCATGCTGTCCTTCGCTGAGGGGTTATGGTTGCTAGGAGGAGATTTTAACCTGGTGCTTGACCCATCCATGGACTCGTCCAGGGGACTCTCCCAGGTCCCGCATGCCCAGAGGAGACGCATCAAGCGTTCCTTGTATGACTTACAATTGATTGACCCTTGGCGCATTAATGACCCAACTGCTAGGGATTACACACACTATTCGGCTCCCCATCAATCGTACTCTAGGATAGACTTCTTCTACCTCCGCTCTCCTGGCGCCTTAATGAATCTCTGCTGCTTGCTCACGTTGAGCTGGAGATAGCTCGGGGATCGGTGGGGTTGTTATTGCCCACTAGCACTCCCGGGTCTGCGTCACTCATCACTGCTGTGTTCAGCCTCTTCCCCCTAGTGTGGGGTGTTTCCTCTCCAGGTTGGAGTTAATCCCTTGGAAACACCCGTGTTGTGTTCCCACTCGAAGGTCAGGAAGGATCCCACCTTCAAGTGATCTTTGTCTGTGCGTGCTCCCCCCTCTACTCTCCTCCCTGTGTCTCTTTGTGTTGGTGTCTCTGTCTCGTGTGTACCCCGCTTTTCACCTGGTGGTCTCTGGCTGGGATACCCCCGGGTGCAGCGGACTGCGGGTCTGCTGATAGTTGGAGCGGCCGAACATGCCTGAGCTGCTTGTCACCTCCTTTAATGTCCGGGGTCTCCAAATCCCTGAAAAAAGGTCGGCCCTACTGGCAGAGCTGTGGCGCTCTAGAACCCAAGTAGCCTTCATACAGGAGACCCATTTCATGGTGGGGCGTATCCCGAAACTGGGGAACCATAGATACACAACGTCTTACCATGCCCCCTCCCCTGACTCGAAATCTAGAGGGGTGAGCGTGGTGCTGACCAATACACTGACCCAGAGGGACGCCTGCTGCTGGTCAAGGGGACATTACATGGAAGGACGGTGACCTTCGCTGCGATCTATGCCCCTAACACAGGACAGGTGGCCTTCTTAGAGTCAGTGTGGTCCCGCATGCTGTCCTTCGCTGAGGGGTTATGGTTGCTAGGAGGAGATTTTAACCTGGTGCTTGACCCATCCATGGACTCGTCCAGGGGACTCTCCCAGGTCCCGCATGCCCAGAGGAGACGCATCAAGCGTTCCTTGTATGACTTACAATTGATTGACCCTTGGCGCATTAATGACCCAACTGCTAGGGATTACACACACTATTCGGCTCCCCATCAATCGTACTCTAGGATAGACTTCTTCTACCTCCGCTCTCCTGGCGCCTTAATGAATCTCTGCTGCAGGACCCTGACATTGCCTCTGAGGTCCAATCGGACCTGACCCGCTACTTCCGGCAAAATATCTCCCCGACGCAGAATCCTCTGACTCTGTGGGAAGCACACAAATGTGTGATCAGGGGTACCCTTATCAAACTGGGAGCCAGACGCAAGCGTACTAGACAACAGAGAGTGGAAGCCCTGTATGCCCAACTTAGAGACCTAGAATTGCGCCATAAGGCTGCGTTAGGTGTCGACACTTTGGCATCCCTGGTGCGAACGAGAGCCGAACTTCATGAGCTCCTGATGGACGGAGTGAAGGCCCAGTTGGCCAGATCCCGCCGCTCGTTCTATGAGTATGGGAACAAGGCCGGTCGGATTCTTGCTAACGCTCTGCGGGATTCTAGATCTCGCAACTTCATTCCGTCCATCCACTCGGGTTCGGTTGCATCACGGTCCTCAGACATAGCGGCACACTTCCACTCATTCTTCACTAAATTGTACAACCTACGAGCTGCGCCCGACCACCCTGCCCAAGAGGCGAGTGAGTCGGAAATCAGGGACTACCTGGCCGGCTCAGGCGCGCCACAACTATCCGAATCCGACAGTCAGGCATTAGAGGCCCCGTTGTCCCAAGCCAAATTTGAACGCGCTATACGTGATATGAAGCCGGCTAAGGCCCCTGGCCCAGATGGGCTAGCCCTCCCGTACTACAAGCTCTATCGGGAGCAGCTAGGAGCTCACTTCCTCTCTGCCTTCAACGCCATCCTAGAGGACAGACCAGTGCCCCGGGACTCTTTGAGAGCCCATGTCACGGTTATCCCAAAAGAGGGGAAGGATCCTTTGCAGTGTGCCAGTTATAGACCCATATCTTTGCTGAATGTGGACCTCAAAATTTTCACCCGCATCCTGGCCTCTCGTTTGCTCCCTCTTATACCAGACCTTATAAGCCGGGACCAAGTGGGCTTTGTCCCTGGACGTGAGGCCAGGGACAACACCATAAGGACCCTCAATGTGATACACCTAGCTCGATCCCTGTCGCAGCCTCTTCTCCTGCTGTCCCTGGACGCGGAGAAGGCCTTTGACAGGGTCGATTGGTGGTTCTTGAGTGGGATGCTCTCGCACGCGGGTCTGGGGAGTAATATGAGGCGCTGGATCACCGCTCTATACACTGAGCCCACGGCAATGGTCAGGGTTAATGGTGTCCTCTCGGAACCGTTCTCCATCACGAATGGTACACGCCAGGGATCACCGTTGTCGCCTCTTATATTTATCCTCACTCTGGAGCCGCTCCTCAGGAGGATACAGGCTTCGCCGGACATTCGGGGCCTGGAGGTACCATCTGGGCATCACAAAGTCGCGGCATACGCGGATGACTTATTGCTCTACGTCTCACGCCCTGAGATAATGTTGCCCAAAGTTATGCAGGAGCTGGAGGTGTACGGCCGCCTAGCAAACTTCAAGTTGAACTTGAGTAAATCTGATGTGCTGAATATCTCTCTTCCAGACGCCAGGGTACGTGCCCTTCGGACGGCTTTCCCGTTTCGATGGGCATCTGCACGGACGTCTGCGGTGATAGCCACCATCAAATACCTGGGGGTGGCTATCACCGTGGACGTTCGTCAGACGTACTCCTTAAATTTTCCACCCACACAGAAACGCATTGATCAGGACTGGGACCGCCCCCACGTTTACATGGATGGGTCGAAATAGCATACTGAAGATGACCATACTACCCAGGCTGCTCTACCTCTTTCAGACGTTGCCCATTACTGTGCCCACAGTGTTCCTCAAGCAGATGAGAGCTAGTTTCCTGAAATTTCTGTGGGCGAATAAGCGGGCTCGCTTGCGCCACCAGATCCTTTCTAGAGGGAAAGAAGCAGGTGGGTTACGTTTTTCCGACCCCTGGCTATACTATAAAGCTGCACACCTGTCGGTGGTGCTGGATTGGTGTTGTCATGCTGATATGAAACTGTGGGTGGCGTTGGAACAGGAGGGAGGCCAAGTGCCCCTGTGGGGAATTCCTTGGATAGCTCCCGCGCTGCCGCCATCCTCGTGGTCGAACCCGATGGTTCGGGCCACGATGAGTGCGGTGGCGAAGACACTCTGCTCGAGGGGGTTCACTCCTCCCACATCCCCCCTCACGCCTCATCCCCGATCACTGCCTCCCGGGATGTCTGGCCCACTTGCGAGAGCCCTGACTTCATCAGGCAACACCAGAGGTTGTCACTTTCAGGAGCAGGGTCAGTGGAAACAGGTAGCAGAGATCCAGGCAACTACAGATCCCCCCATGCGTCTGTGGTGCGCACTACAGCTGCGGCATTTCCTATGCTCGTTCTCAGAGGTGCCTGGCCCTAAACGACCGCTGACGGAGTTTGAGGATCTGTGTCGGAGGGCGGAGCCACTCCGACACTCCCTGGCGTACTTGATGAAGGGTCTGCGTGATCCCCCTAACCAGACCCCCCCGTACTTCATTCGACAGTGGGCCTCGGACCTAGCTCTGACTCTCACCCCAGCTCAGGTGGACACCATGTTATACTTTGCCCATAAATCTTCCGTTTCCAACAAGTACCAGGAAGCCGGGTATAAACTCTTAACCAGATGGTACAGGGTGCCTGCGACCCTACATGTCATGTACCCTGCGGTGTCCCCGATGTGCTGGCGTTGTGAGTCCGAAGAGGGTTCCCTGCTTCATGTCTTCTGGGATTGCCCGAAGGTTCAGCCATTCTGGGCTGGAATTGCATCTGCGATAACAGATATCACGGGACATATACTGCCCTTCACGCCGTCGGTCTATCTTCTCCACCTGGCACCACTCTCCCGAAAAGCCTATAAACGCTCGCTGTTGATCCACCTGCTGAACGCAGCCAGAGCCTGCATACCAGTGTTGTGGCGACAAACCTGTGGGCATGTGGGTGCGGCGGGTGGAGGAAATTAGACTGATGGAGGATTTGACAGCTGGTTTACGGGAGTCACAGGCCAGATATGTGGCTACATGGGGCGCTTGGGTAATGTTCAGGGGCTCGGCAGCCTTCGCAGCGATGTGTGGGGTGGACGCCGGAGATTGAGGTTCGGTCAGTCTGGGCCACCCATTATGGGGGGAGTGTGGTCACGCTGGAGGGTTGAGTCGACCAGAGGCCGCCAGGGCACGGGACTTGGTATGGTATTCTACTTTCCCTTCTCCCTAAGTTTTGTTCTGCTTTCGTTTTATGTTTCAGTGTTTGTCCTGTTAGTCTTTTATGTGCTGTTAGGGGGTGATCGTGGGGGCTTGGCCATCCATAATGTGGGGCAGGGCCCGACCGCTCACCCTGACGTTAATGTTGGTTTTATGTTGTTTCACCTAAAAATTGCCTTAAGGGCGGGGACAAATGTGATTACTGGACCTAATATTACCACTTGTTACCATGTTCGTATTATGAGTCTCACTGTCCGTTGTTTTGTTATTTTGCGAGACCATGTGGCCTTGGCGTGAGCTCCCATGCATTGTACCCCACCCTTTTTGTCTATAAATAAAGAATTTGAAAAAAAAAAAGATAAAACAAAATATAATAAGCACGATATCCAGTGTAAAAAAAGGCATGACGTATGGCTAAACATGTTATCTTGTCAAATATGACGAATACCATATATTCCATGGTTCCCAATAGGAGTCAAATTTGAGTAGCTTGAAATTGCGAAAAGCCAAAATTCTTTCGTAATTGTAATGTAAGTGTACCATTTGTAGGACTTGGCAAACAGTGGGAGAGTCAAGAGATCTCCAATTCCTCGCTATCATTAGTCGAGCAACAAGAAACACATGTGCAACTTTCACATGGAACGGGTGGGGAATATAATCTTTACCCAAGTTCAGCAAAGCTAGTTCTTGTCAGGTAAAAGCTGAACTGCTATAATTTGGGATAAGATCGAGAAAATTTGGGACCAGAAGGAGGAGAGTTTGGAACAGGACCAAAAAACATGGAGCAAAGTTCCGACCTGGCCACATTGGCACCAACATTGGTTAGAGTTGTTGGGTGAGAACTTTGCTAATCTGTAGGGTGTCAAATACCACCTCAACAGCAGCTTTTGGGCAAGTTCCCACAAACTAATACAATGCGAGGTGGACGACATGTAGAGAAGAGCCCTGCTCTGCTGAGTAGTTGTATATGAGGCACCTAGGTCCGCTTTCCATTTAGCAAAGGGGGTTGACTTTATAAACAGCGTCTTGTCTTGGAGAATATTATAGCACATCGAGATTCCCTTCTATTGTCGGAAGTGTTAAAATAGGAGGTAGGAATGGGAATAGGTAAGGCACGAAACAGATAGAGCAATTTAGGTAATGTCAACATCTTAAAGGCTGCCAATCTTCCAGACCATGATAGCTCGAACCTAGAAATGTGTATAAGATCCTGCTTCATGGTTTGAAGGAAAGGGAGAACATTTTCTTCAAATAGCAGCCTAGTGTCTGGCGTAAGATGAATCCCAAGATATAACATACTAGTCACTTTCCAGTCAGATGGAAAGGTAGAGGATATCAGAGCTTAAGCGTAGCCGCTTAGTCCTAAATTTAGCATGTATGACTTAGTTTAATTTACTTTATTATAGGAAATACGACTAAATTTGCTTATAATACTTTGAACCGTTGTAAGGGAAGAGACGGGATTGGTTAACATAAAGATGACATGGTTCGCAAAGAGGTGTATCTTATGGTGTGACTGGTTCACTAAGAACCCTAAGATTAATGGACCAGAATGGACGAGTTCCGCAAATGGTTCTATAAGGAGATAAAAAATTAAGGGGGAAAGTGGGCATCCTTGTCTCGTACCATTAGTTATTTGGAAAGGTTGTGAGATAGCACTAGAGGTGTATACTTGGGCTGAAGGGGAGGAATATAAGGCCATAAATGCAGTGAAGAACGAGCCAGAGAAACCAAATTTAGAGAGGACCTGTTTTAAGTATTGCCAATACATTTGATCAAAAGCTTTTTCAGCATCCAGAGAGAGGAGAAGGGAGGTTATGTTTACTGGCTTTGTATATGTAGCGCTACCCCGCAAGAGCCGCTGTAATATACAGGCCTTCTGTCCCACACCAGTGATGACTCACCCTCACCTGGACCCAAGTAACACCAATACATTGTTTACACTTTTGGATGGGCTTTATTAAACTAGCAATACGCCCTGGAAAGAGATAAACTGAATAACAGGATAACAATATCAAATGCAATGATATGATACAACCGCTCAGCAGATTAAACCAGGATTGGTGTTCGTTCACTTTACCCGCCAGTGGGGGGCCTTGCCTGAAATGCACTGAGCGAGTGGTGAACGACACTGTCAGTTACGCAATACAGCGATACTGTTCAACCAGTATCTAAAAGCAATATGACTATAATAGCCTATCTAGGTCTTGTAGGTTCTAGCTAACCACTGGCCAGTGGGAATTCTACACAAACCCAAAGTCTGCATGCGTTGGGGCCCTTTAAATTCTGTGATTAAGTACTCAGCCTTTGGTAAACAATATTTGTAATCCACAGGATGGAAAGGGGTATCTTCGCAGGGTAACAAACATTAACAAAGGTGGGGATCCCCCTTCAGATAGAGCTGCCTTGCCAGTTAATGGGATCTAGCAGGATTAAGCAAGATCAACTCACACAAGGATGGCAGAAGATCTCCCACCATTAGATGCACTTGATGTATCTTCCTTCCAGCAATTGGTAGCTTGATCACTGTCTCAGCCGACTGGATGGCGATGGGAGCAACACAGGCCACAGGATCTTCCAAAACAGGATGACGATGATGATTATGATGACGACTGCAGTACAGGAATCTGCCTCTAGATATCACTGCACTGTTAGCACACCTTCAGAGATCAGGCAAAGAAGGTAGCATAGTATATTGAAAACTCCCCTCTCAAGCCTGCACCTCCTTTTAGAAGTCTCCACAGGAATCACAGACTCTGGCAGTGCACAGGAGACAAGCACAAGGGACACTTTCCCCTGTCTGGCTGTAACATACCAGTCTGTGTCTCTCTCACTGTGTCTTCCTCACTCTCTAAGGAGAGAGACTGTCATGCCTGATGGAATCAGACTAAGGTCTGTTCTCCTCGTGGTGTCTGTGGACAGTGTGGAGCCCAAAAAACGGCCTGGCAGCCAATCACAGCTCTCCTGGCTGCTATCCAAACAAGTCCTTGCTTGCCTTTGTTGTTATTGGTGGGCGTCCTTCTTAGCCACAGCAGCAACCAATAGAGTCTCTCCTCCAGTGTCTGTGAGCTATCAGTTTAGCCAGAAAATGCAATGTTTTAGAGAGCAATACTCTGCATATATTACAGAGGCAGTACTAAGCCTGTGCTACATATATGACATTAATTAGGCGTCTAGTTGCATCAGGGGTGATCAACAGCAGAAGGATGTCATTTAATCGCCTTAGTATACGAACAGACCGCATTTTCCAGAGAATTCCAATACTGCAGACTTTATTGAAATTCACAGCAAATCCAGTACAACAGTGAATAAAGTGTATAAAGCAACAAATGCCAGCACTGCACACCCCCAACCAGCTACAACCTCTCACATGTTTCACCTGTAGGCTTATTCATAGAGGTGTTAAAAAAAACTCCACCCTACACAGATGCAGGAAGCAATGCTCACTGATGGATAGGTTAACTCTAAACTGGCTGAGTATAAGGGTCAGTAGAGCACAAAGAAACTACCAATCCCATCATACATGTTATAATCTCCATACCAACCATACTAAATAAAGTCAGATGTTTTAACTTAATCTCACCAAACCGCAATCCCCCTGTCAACTGTGCAGGATGTAAGACAGTGCACAAAAGACAAGTATATAAAATAAAATGTCAAACTCAGTTGAGAATACATGCAAATGTACAAGTGTATAAATAAATACATATATAATTAAATAAACTATAACAAATGAGTGGCTCCTCTCACCCGAATAGACCAAAATATTAGCACTATGAAACACATAGCTAAGTCGCCATGAACATATATATACACACACGCGCACACACACGTACATCTACAGCCTGATGTGTCAAACAGGAGAGGGATGCCACTCATTAGTTAAAGATAAAACTAAAAAATTGTCATGACTGATGGATTCGTCAATTTTCGTCCCTTCGTTCAAAACCCCAATAAACATTCGGACTGAGCAACATGGATTTTAACTGCCACAGCAGCCCTTTTATTAAACCAAACAACTTTAACAATAACCAAAAGTAATAAACCAAATAATATACAGATATAATACTGTAAACGATGGTTGACCTGAGAAGGGGTCTTTGGGTGCCCAACAGCCCAAAAAAGGCCTCTCCTAACACTCCACCCATGTTCCCAGCTGCACCACAACCAGCTCAAGGAGACTTACTGCTTCTGGGTTCCCAAGGGGCCAGACCCCCTACAAATCCGCAACTAGGGAAAGATTGTCCAGAGGGAGAGTGCCAGCTCCTGTAGCAACCAGAGAGAAAGTGTTGTCAGGAGAAAGATTCCTGTGTAAAAGAGAGGCCCAGCAAGGAGCCAGTGAACTCTTTCGAGTGTCATTTCCCATAGTGACCAGAGAGAGAAACCACGGTAGAGACGAAGCCCAGCAGAATCAGAGTAAGCTTCAGCGGGCCTGGAAAGAGATGCAGAGACATCTTTTGGGTGAAAATCGCCCTGCGCCTTGCACAGTGTGTGGTCAGTGGGGGCATAGTATGGTGATATGTCCCGAGATGTGGGGTCCACCACAACCTTCACCATGTTTTGGATGTGGTCAACTGGATCATAAGTTTGCAACATGCCCTGTGCTCTGGGGGTGCCAAAGATGAGTGGACAATGTCAACACAGAACCACCGCTCTCAAATGAAGTTAAACACGGTGTCTGAGAAGGGTGGTAAAAGTTTATCCAGGACAGCTATGGTGCCGCCCTGCTGGGCACAGCTGAAATTTCACCTGGTAATGGGAATGAGTTAGAAGTTGAGTGACATTTTTTAAAATATTGCTTTGGTTAATGGAGAGCAACAGGCTCACAGTGGTGACCATGTGTTTGGGGTATCTGCAGAGCTAGAGGCTCATTATTATGAAAAAAATGTTATGTCTAATGATGTAATTGCTGCAATGAATAACGGTATTGATATTCAGCTGGGTGATGTAGTGCCACCAGCTCAGACTTGTGCAAAAGTGGTAAAACTGAAGGGTGTGTATGAACACAAGGACACCCCATCAGTTATGGTAACTGAGGAGTTAATGCTTACCACTACCTTTGGTGTCTCCTTGGAGGGAGCTATTGGAACGATGGGATACCTTTGATGGGAGCCCAGACAGCGTAGACAGGGATTAGTTGCTCAAATGTTTGTTGCCTCTAGGGGGAGATGTATTGACTGAGACCCCAGAGATAAGCAAACATGAGATATTGCTAAACAAAATGGAAACAGATGAAAAGGATGTACAGATGGTAAATGATGGTCCTGTTTTAGACAGTCAGAAGGATCGGCCGCTGATCAGCTGGTAGACGAACGCGCGTCTGCTGAAGCAGCTGATATAATTCATCAGGTGGATGAGTCTAGTAAAAGTGAGGATGCAGTGGAAATTTTGTTTGAGACCCAGGGCAGGGTTAAAAACGATGTGTTGGGTGTTCCTAAGGGGAAACAGCCCTTAGTGCAGTTGCCAGTAGTAATGGGAAAGCCCAACTAGTGTAGTGGTGGCTCCTGGAGAGAGTCATTTTGTGCAGATGGGGTCGGGATTCCCCTTGCTGGATGACAGATTGTCTGACGAAACCAGAGGTAAACTGGACAAAGGTAATGGAGGTATTAGATGGCCAGTCAGTTGTGGCTTGTGTCCTCCCCTGCGGTTCGGGGGCAAGGGGGGGGGGATATATGGCAGTGCGTCGCAATGCGACTGTGTTATCTCCATTCCTGTGTCCAGAATTTGAGTGGCCGGCGCAGGCTGATGGCACAGGTGTGCACAGCCTTTAAAATAAAGGTGTTGGAAAGGGTTCAAGGCTCCACCTGGGAGACAGGAAAGCTCCACCCAGGAGTCAGGGTGGAGGCCAGCGCAGCAGGGTGCTGCGGATTAGAAAAGCACCAGTGTGCAGGTTAGCACACTGCTGTGACTGTCTGGAGGTACAGACAGTTGGCTGAGGCCAGAGCAGCGGTGCTGCAAATGCAAAGCCAGGAGGCTGGATGGGCAGGTGCTGCCATGAGATGCTAAAGAACCCTTGTGAGGGTAATTGCTTTGTTTTGAGAACTTTGCTTTAATAAAAGTGGGCAAGGAAGATTACAGCGAGTGGATGCGTCCTTAAGTATTCACTCAGGTGCAACAAGTCCAGGGCCGGTGCAAGGATTTTTGCCTACACAGGCGAAAGAGCATTTTTGCGCCCCCCCCCCCACACACACACACACGCGCGCATGCGCCTTTGGATGGCTGCCTAAGCACCGCACTTTCAGTCAATTAACTCTGCCTCCAATCAATATTAATACATGTCTGTACCTCGGTACGGGCATGGATGGGAGTAGAGATCCACCAATACCATTTTTTTCTAGACCGAGTACATCAAGTATAGAGGACTACAAATACAGTTCCTACTCTTCCCCCACATCCCCTCTGTTCCCACATCTCCCCTCTAGGAGAGCGTTGTGTGGGAGGAGACAGCCCGTGCTGTCACAGGAAGCTGAGCTCTCCTCCCACACCGCTCGCTCAGCCTCCTGTGACAGCTGTCAGGATGGAGAGTGGGTACAAGCAGTCACTGAGCAGTGATCGCTGAGTGTTTGCACATAGTGGAGGACAGAGTATGGTTACTATATCCTCAATTATGAATGGGATCTACATCACCTCCTGTTCATTCATGATTGTGGTTATAGTAAACATACTCTGTTCTAATGTTATCAACGAACAGGAACACTCAGCATAGAGGATTCCTGTTCATTTATAACAGGGGCTGCAGAAAAAGAGATTAAGGGCTCTGTGTCCTCGATCTCTTTTTCTATTTTAAAAGGGAAATATCAGGGGTCTGCTGAGATCCCTAATATTTCCCCCAATTGGCCGCTGGCCACATGGTCATACACAAAGGACACCACAATGGCCGCTCTGAGATCCAGTACAAAAACAGAGAAATACAACAATAACTGAGGAGCTTTAGAGCCTAGAAGACAAAACCGCATCAAACTGACTTCCAGCCCAAAAACAAATAGATTTCCGTTCAGCAGGGTGCATCCCTAGTTTTAATTATTATTTTTCACTTATTTTTTCATAAATGTTTATTTTATAATTTTTTTAATCCTTCTCTCCTCCTGGCTGCTCTGAAGCTGCAGCGGCCGGGAGGAGAGAGAGGGAGCGCTGACAGGTGTGATCAGAGCCGCCGCAGCCATCTTGCGGCCAAGGTTTGCCACCCGTACGGTTTTCACCCGGACAGTACGGGTTTGGAATCCTGTGCACGGGTGGGAGCCCACCTCCCACCCGGGCACAGTATTCAAACCGGAGCTCCCTAAGAAAGCTGCATACCGCTGGCCGTCTTTATTGTGATGGCCGCAGTGCTCATCTGCCTGTCTCCTCCTTCTGTGGCATTATCTCCTCCCAGCTCTGACATCACATCCTGCAGGTACCGAGGGAGGACAGAGACCGAGAGCGCAGACACGGGCAAGTTTTACAGTATTTGTATATTAATATATAACTTTTTTTTATATATATTTCAGATTTTAGTACTTATTTTAATTAGATTTTTGTTCTTCATATATCTGCGGTGCTCGCTGACTGATTGAGCCCACCTGAGGGCCGCATAGCCCACCTGAGAGTGCACACAGCCCACTTGAGAGCCGCATAGCCAACCCAAGAGTGCACATAACCCACCCAAGACTGCACACAGCCCATCTGAGAGCCGCAAAGCCCACCTGAGAGCCGCATAGCCCACCTAAGAGTGCGCATAGCACACCTGAGAGCTGCATAGCCCACCTAAGAATGCACAGAACCCACCTGAGAGCCACATAGCCCACCTAAAAGTGCACACAGCCCACCTGAGAGCCGCATAGCCCACCCAAGAGTGCACACAGCCCACCCAAGAGTGTACACAGCCCACCTGAGAGCTGCATAGCCCACCTAAGAGTGCACAGAACCCACCTGAGAGCCACATAGCCCACCTAAGAGTGCACAGAACCCACCTGAGAGCCACATAGCCCACCTAAGAGTGCACACAGCCCACCTGAGAGCCACATAGCCCACCTAAGAGTGCACACAGCCCTCCTAAGAGTGCACACAGCCCACCTGAGAGCCGCATAGCCCACCTGAGAGTGCACACAGCCCACCTGAGAGTGTGGCACAGCCCACCTGAGAGCCGCATAGTCCACCTAAGAGTGCTCATAGCCCACAAAATTACCGGTCTCGATTTACCTTAGTAACCGCTACTTCCAGCAATCCTTTTCTGGAAGATCCCTTCTTTTTCCGTGTTGCAGATACACCAGAATATGCTGATATGTACTAATTGTATTACTGAGATGTAATTATATATTTTGAGCAGTAGATGGCGCTATAATGCAATGTTAGTCAATGCTAGTTTTTTTATATGTTTATATGTTTTTTTATATGTTCTTTTTTTTCACAGTATTTACCAAAAGTTGAATTTATCATCTCAGAGAAAACTATGATATATACAGTAAGTTCTCTATATATGCTGTAAATGCTGTATTCTGATGTAATGTCCATATAAGCAAGCAAAACTTAATCCAGCATTCCTTAAGATCTCAGTGCTTCATCTAAACACATACCAACACTTGTCTCATCTCTTCACTTTCTGTCATAGTGTGTCTCCAGTCTGTGGAAGAGCAATGGAACCATCTTTGGACAGCAGCATTATTAACATGTGGAGCGCATTTGTTTCAAATTTTGCTTTTGGCATAAAGGTTTTACATATATGAATAAAATCTGACTTTGTAAGTATTCCTGTCAGTTTTGTCCCAATATCAAACCGCCACTTTTGCTGGACAGCTTGGTCTGTTAAAGAAATAAAAACAAAAAAACAGACACACTGGCTGGATCACCAGGTGAAAATAAAGGGAAAAAATATGTAATTGGTAAGCTGTGATGGATTACATTTTTGCTTTTGACTTAGATACGCTTTACAAAACACGGGGACCATGAGGGAAAAAATAGCCACCTTCCAGCGGGAGGGACAGTGACAGCACAAATTCAGAGATGATTTGAGGATGTACAGCCGAGTGATACACAAATAAACTAATCATTTTTAAGATTCAACTCGAGTTTAGTGACACTTTAAATGTGATGGCTGGATAGGTTTTCTTTATTTAGGCTTATTTTTATTTTCATCTGATGATTCTACCAGTAATACACTTGCTGTCTTAAGGTAGCTTCACTCTATGGAGGAGCAACAGAGCCACCCTTGGGCAGCAGCATTGTCATGGAGAAAGTTGTGTTAGATGGACTTGACTAACTGAATTCCAGCTAACAATTTTTAAGCAGTTACAGTTTTATATAAATGAATACAAGATGACCATTGCAAGCACCTCAGTACTTGTTAAGTAGTTTGTCTAAACCCTCTATCTGCCACTTTTGCTTGACAGTTTGGTCTGTAACAGGAAGTTGAAAAAAGCCTAAAAAAAGAAAACTAATGTATACACCACATCTAAGGATAGGTAAGCTGAAATATCTTACATTTTTGGGGGGTTTAGATATGCTTTAATTGTTGCAAAATAAAATTATGAATGCAAATAAAATAGCACATACACCTTAGTAACTTTACCCTATTGTGCTATTCCCATATAGCTCTTCATTGCAATGCTGCTCCCCCTAATGACATTTAAAGCAGAACTAGGATTAGGGATGCACCAATACCGTTATTTTTTCTTGGTACTTGCCGATACCAAATACCGAGTACCGGTATTCGGTATCGGCGAGCACCATTCAGGAAGCCAGGCGGCGTGTAATGACTAGCCACCTGGCTTCCTGATTAGCCGGGAAGCCGGGCAGCGTGCAAAGACTCGTCACACGGCTTCTCGATTAGCAGGGAAGCCGTCCCCATGCTTCTCATCACTAGGTGACGAGAAAGCATGGAGCCGGCTTTCAAGTCAATCAAGAAGCCGGGCGCCGGGTAATGACGTGACGCCCGGCTTCCTGATTGGCCGGGAAGCCGGCTCCATGCTCCCTCGTCATGAGGTGACGAGGGAGCATGAAGCCGGCTTCCCGACCAATCTTAAAGCCGGCCACCGTGTCATTACACGGCGCCTGGCTTCCTGATTGGCCAGCTTCCGACCACTCCGGAAGCCGTGCAGCGCATCATTACTGTACGTATCGGGCTAGGCATCGGAGCATTTTGGCGAGTACTCGTACTAAATACTCGGCATCGACACTGGTATCGGTGCATCCCTGACTAGGATTGTATAGCACCTACAGGTATTAATTATCTCTCAGAGAGACCATAGTACTCCCTCTTCATCTGCAATTCATCTGTGTTTCTTTGCAGAAAGAAAAAACTATCTTTGCTACTTCCTATTACTGTACTTTGCACATCAGCAATTATTTTACCCTTAGTGAATAAGCCTGACCACATTTTTTATACATGAAAGTGGTCTCTTGGGGGGCTTCTAGTTCTTTTTTTTCACAGTATTTACCAAAAGTTGAATTTATCATCTCAGAGAAAACTGTACCTGGCACAACTGGAACTCCAGAAAACACAGAATGAATAGTGCGCTGTAGTATTTGGTATCCAAAGTTTGAATCATCATAAGGGCTAATAGGAAGGGGATCAAATGAGTTGAGGACAGAAAGTTTCACCCTTTCATCATTAATAGTATATCTTACAATATCTAAAACCTGCAAAAAGAAAAAGAAAAACAGAGGGGTTATTTACTCACTTATATACTCATCCCTTTCTCTGTAGGAAGTCTATACCATGGATTATGCTGCCATCTACATCAGAATGGACACTATGCACAAAAAATACTGTCCAGATGCCATAAGACCACCCCTACTAATGGATGCAGAAGTTAAAGTGGAGTCAGGTGGTGTGTGTGCTGGAGGCACGCAAAGACAGCTAGGGAGGCTGGGGAGAACTGGTGAGGCTAGAAGAGAGCCATGAGCCTGAGGGGCCGCCAATACAAGCGTGGGAAAGCACTTCTAAGAGGGGCAGTGTGTCAGAAGTGTTAATGTGTAAAATGGCTAAACTTGTGTTATGTTGCAAGTATGGCATGAATGTTATGCTGAACAACCCCTGCGAGAGTATCCAAGGTGGATGCATGAACTTTCGTTTGAATAAAAGTGGGCTACCAGGCCCTTAAACAGATGGTATTGCAAGTGGACTGCATCCTTAAAGCGCTCACCATATGTGCTAATATCCCCAAACATCACAATATATATGTAATGTTAAAAAAAATGAAAACAGGAGTATTGCAGTATGCAATGATAACTTTCTTATTGGACTAACATATTGGACATGCTTTCGAGAGTTAACCTCTATTCTTCAGGTCAGAAGCAATACTAATCAATAGGGATGCACTGATACCGATGCTAGTATCGGTGCCAATGCCGGGTATTTGGGCGAGTACTCGGCATCTGCACCCATACCGATATTAGTATCGGTGCCGATGCAGAGTACTTGCCCCAAATGCTCCGATGCCTAGCCCGATACTTCCTGTATCAGGAAGCCGGGCAGCACGTCATTACACGATGCTCGGCTTCCTGATTGGAATGCTCCCTCGTCACTTGTCAGAAGCTGGCCAATTAGGAAGGCAGGCGCCGTGTAATGACTCGGCGGCCGGCTTTCTGATTGGTAGGGAAGCCGGCTTCATGCTCCCTCGTTTTTAGTTTTCGTTGTGTTTGCACATGTCTCTGTGAGTGCGGAACAAACACTGGGGCGATCGTCTGAGCACTCCAGTGTTTGTAAATAACTGGGGACACATCGTACAATGTGTCCCCATGAATGAACAGGATGTGATTTACATCACTTCCTGTTCATTCATGAATTTCTGAATGGGGAGTAGCACTCACTACAGAGGCTTCTCCCCATTCACAAACTGGTGATAGTAAATATTTTCTGAATGAATGGGTAGCCTCTGTACTGTGTGCTTCCCATTCATTTAGTACAGATGCTGCAGAAAAAGAGATTGAGGACTCTGTGTCCTCAATTTCTTTTTCTATTTTAAAAGGTAAATGTCAGGGGTCTGTTTAGTCCCCTTGAGAGCAGGAGGTCTTTTGGGGAGCGGAGATGACGGTTTGGGTGATATTTTGAGATGAGGTCAGTGATGTAGGTTGGGGCAGAGTTGTAGATGGCTTTGTATGTTGTTGTTAGTATTTTGAATTTTATTCATTGGGCAAATGGGAGCCGGTGGAGGGATTGGCAGAGAGGGGCGGCAGACACTGAACGGTTGGTAAGGTGGATGAGTCTGACAGCAGCATTTATGATAGATGGAAGGGGGGCCAACAAGCAGGGAGTTACAGTAGTTGGGGCGAGAGATTACAAGGGAGTGAATTAGAAGCTTTGTGGTTTCGTTTGTTAAAAAGGGGCGTACTTTGGAAATGTTACGGAGGTTGAGTTGGCAGGATTGGGATAGTGATTGGATGTGGGGCTGAAGGGAGAGCTCAGAGTCAAGGATTATACAGAGTACCCTGGCTTGATGGGAGGGGTTGATCGTAGTGTTGTTAAATGTGATGGGGAAGTTGGGGGAGGGAACACGGATAGGAGTGTTAGGCTTGTGGTGTGGGCCCGAGTTGACGAGGAGGACCTCCCTTGCAACCCCGTCTGTGACCACTGGGGTTGATAACAGTGTGCGCAGGCAGGGGGTGCACGGGTGACGGATGCTGACTCCGTGTTGCTCTGAAGAGTGGAGACCTGATGGAGCAGTGGGCCGTTAAGTCACCCAACTGGGGAATTAGGAGGCAGACTGGATCCAGGACAGGTGGCACGAACAGTACTGAGGAAAGTCCAAGGGATCGTCAGGAACAAGCCGGGTTGGCAACAGGCGGGCAGAGGCAGTACCGAGGATTATGCAAAAGAGTCGTCAGAAAGGCAAGCAGGGTCGATAACAAGCGGGCAATGGTGGTACAAAGGGATAATCAAGAGAATCGTCAGGAGTAAGCCAGATCACAGGGTTTCCAGGAGACAGGAGCAAGACACAGACATCCAACGAGTGATCAGATGCGCCTTATATAGCCCAGGGATGGCCTATTGCGCATGCGCTGGCGCGATGACATCATCGGGATGTATCCACGTAGTGACGTCACGCCGCGTGACCCCGCCGGGTCGTCTAACGTCTGCGCCTGCGCGGCCTGGAAGCGTGTGCCCGCACTGGAGCCCGAATCGGGCCCTGACATGCCCTCTGGACCGGGACCCGCCATGGCCTACAAAGCGGGACCCGACATGGCCCCCCCCTAAGGGGCGGCCTCCGGGCGCCCATCAGGCAGGCTCTGTTTGGGTTGCTTCGCAAAAAGGCTCGGAGCGTGGATCGCCGATATGGGTTCCCAGGAGTTATCTTCCATACCGTAGCCCTTCCATTTGATGAGGTACTGGCCGGTGCCCCTAGGCCTGCGAAAGTCCAGAATCGCTTCCACCTCGTATTCCTCCTCTCCGTCGATTAGCACAGGATTCGGAACGTCTGATGAGCGATCTGAAAAAACGTCCGGCTGGACTGGCTTCAATAAAGAGGTGTGAAAGACAGGGTGGATCCGATAGGCTGGCGGGAGGGTCAGGCGATAGGATGCTGGGTTAATTTGGCGTTCCACCGGAAAGGGCCCGATATACCGGGGTCCCAATTTTCTGGAAGGGCAGGCCAGTTTGAGGTTCCGAGTAGACAGCCACACCAGATCTCCAGGTTGTAAGGTTAAATCCCCTCTGCGGGAACGATCATACGCACCCTTGGCCGCAACCTGGGCCTTGGAAATGGCCCGTTGGAGCAGGATGATATTGGAGCGGAGGAAGTCCATTGTCTTTTGGGCAGCTGGGACTGTCGACTCCAGTCTCCGGGTGGGTAAACAGGCTGGGTGGAAGCCGTAGTTGGAAAAGAAAAGTGACTGGCCCGTGGTGGAATGTCTGGCATTATTGTACGCAAACTCTGCTAATGGAAGCAGGGACACCCAGTTGTCTTGGGAGAAGGTGGAAAAGCAACGGTCGGGGCGGACGTGAATTGTAGCTTGAGCTGAGTAAAAGCTGCCTGGGCCTCTTGGGACCACTGAAAACGACTCAGTTTCCTGGTTAACTGGGTGATAGGCAGGACGATTTTGGAGAAATCCTGAATGAATCTCCGATAGAAGTTTGCGAAACCCACGAAGCGCTGCACCCCCTTCCTGTCCGTGGGTGGAGGCCAATCCAAGATGGCCGATATCTTCTGAGGGTCCATGGAGATGTCACAGCCCTAAAAACTGGATTGATGGACGCTCGAATTCGCACTTCTCAGCTTTAACATATAGCCCCTGCTGTCTGAGACGGGTGAGAACCTGTTTCACGTGGTTGCGATGGACATCCAGGGAGGCCGAGAAGATGAGGATGTCATCAAGGTAGACAATGACAAAAAGGTCTAGGATATCATGGAAGACATCGTTCACCAGATGTTGGAAGGTAGCCGGGGCGTTGCAGAGCCCAAAGGGCATGACAAGGTATTCATAGTGCCCAAACCGAGTACGGAATGCCGTTTTCGATTCGTCCCCCTCCCGGATCCGCACGAGATTGTAGGCACCCCGCTATAGTCTTCTACAGGTCGACGACCTTGGCGAAGTGAGATTAGGACCGTCTCAGCGGATGAGACCTGGTGCGGGTCATCATATAGCAGGGCCATGGCATCCATGAATCCCTTGGATGACTCCAGGAGAGGGTCTGATAGTTTCAGGAGACGGTGGGCCCAAGCCTGTGGTTCGTTTAATAGGAGTGAAATAATGAACCCCACCTTGGTTTGTTCCGTGACGAAGGTGCGGGGTTGGAGCAAAAAGTAGAGCTGACAAGCGTTCCGGAATGCACGGAACTTGGTACGTTCACCAGAAAACTTCTCCGGTGCTGGCACACGGGGTTCTGGTGGTGGACCCATTGCGGCTGCAACAGGTGGTAGAGGGGCGGCATCTGGCACATTATCCGGTGCAGGAGTCGGTGCAGCTGGAGCGGCCCGACTCAGGGACTCCAGCCGGCCCTCTAGTTGGATATAGCCTTCCTGAAGGCCCTGCACGGATTCGGTAAGAGTGGCCATCTGCTGGCACAGTTCTTCCATGGGAGGCCTCCCTTCGGACCCACGAGTATTGGCTGAGTGATTTTGTTAGGCTTGTGGTGTGGGCCCGAGTTGACGGGACCTCCCTTGCAACCCCGTCTGTGACCACTGGGGTTGATAACAGTGTGCGCAGGCAGGGGTTGCACGGGTGCCGGATGCTGACTCCGCATTGCTCTGAAGAGTGGAGACCTGATGGAGCAGTGGGCCGTTAAGTCATCCAACTGGGGAATTAGGAGGCAGACTGGATCCAGCACAGACGCACGAACAGTACTGAGGAAAGTCCAAGGGATCGTCAGGAACAAGCCGGGTTGGCAACAGGCGGGCAGAGGCAGTACCCAGGATTATCCAAAAGAGTCGTCAGAAAGGCAAGCAGGGTCGATAACAGGCGGGCAATGGTGGTACAAAGGGATAATCAAGAGAATCGTCAGGAGTAAGCCAGATCACAGGGTTTCCAGGTGACAGGAGCAAGACCCAGACATCCACACAGGCTGAAGCTCACTCAGCACTGAACGAGTGATCAGATGTGCCTTATATAGCCCTGGCGCGATTACGTCACCGGGACGTATCCGCGTAGTGACGTCACGCCGCCTATTGCACACTGCAATACTGCATTTTTGTCTTTTTTGACATTATATATATATATATTGTAGCAGGGTGTCTGTGAAATAAGTCAAAGTAACAGGAAAAGTGATTGATGCGATATATGTCCCTCCACGGATTCTTAGATTTGTAATCTAAGGTAATGCCAGCCATGGTAAAGAAAGTTAGTTCTTTACCATATGTCAGTAAAACCTGATCTGGGGCTGGTTTTACTGGGAGTCTGATAGAGCTCTGGGAGGGACAGACTCCCAATTCTGTGGACCACATTTTGAGGGTTTCTCCCTAGGTCCTGATTAAGGCAGCTGGACCTAGCTGTGTGGGGAGAGAGAATTTCAGTGGATGAGTGTTGGAAGCTAAAATAATTGACATCTATGATACATCTTTGATGGAAAGGTTCCTTAATATCGTGAGCTGCCCGTGGCTGTTTGATATGCGAATGAAGACCATCAAAGGGTTCTTGGGGCTGGACACTGATCAAAGGAGATCTGCTAGACTGTCATGTCCTGGGGCAGGCCCGACCCCCTGCTGGTATTTACTGCCCACACCTGTGTCAGCAAGGCATATATGCTGGGATGGGGGCAGGGGCATATGATGGAACCTTCTTCCTGTGTGACACTAACCTAGCTAGACCTTTGGACAAGACAAGTCTTTCTGAAATCTGCAATCAAGAATGTGATTCGCTGAGACCTGCTGGAGAGGCGTGTTCTGAGAACAGGAGAAAAACCCCATGGCATGTGTGAGAGAGAGAGAGAGAGAATGGTGTAGCTAGCTGTAGGATCCTTAACCTCAATTCCTATCCTCAATTCCCCTTTCAAATTCCCTTAATTGTATTGAGAATGTATGTATATCCCTATTTGTAAATAAACCCAACACTTATTTAAGATTCAGTTGTTCATCAGTAATTTAAGGCACCCCCAAATCAGAGCACATTCTACAATGAGGAGACTGTGTGCTGTTTGCAGCAAGATTGGAGTGGACCTGTAAGTGTTATACAGGACACACTTACCTTTTAAGTTAAGTGTAGATGGAGGAATCTGTTGCACCTTTTCCATCTGACCACAGAAAATCTGCAGATAAATTTTAAGGTGTATGGCCAGCTTAAAACTAAGGATTTTTGTTTGCAAAGGACATGCTTGTCTTTAACCAAGGACTTTCCCAGATAAAGGACACACGGCTCCATGGAGCATAATTTTATTTTCCTTCCTGTAATGTCAAGATGCTGTTACCTTAAGTGACGAGAGAGCATGGAGCCGTTTCCTGGCCAATCAGGAAACCGGGCAGTGTGTAATGATGCGCTGCCTGGCTTCCTGATACAGGAAGTACTTGTGCTAGGTATCAGAGCATTTGGGCGAGTACGAGTACTCACCCAAATACTCGGTATCGGTGCATCCCTAATAAAAATATATATATATATAATTTGTGATGTTTGGGGAATTAGCTGGACCACAGGACACAGGCTTTATCAGACAAACTGCATTTATTTTCCACAGCAGCAACATAAACAGTCCTTTCTTTCTTCAGTTCAGCAAAACAACTTAAAAGACTGCTCTCTTCAGCATAGCATAGAAATTATAAACTTTACCGTTTGCTTTCTTCAGCACAAAAAATAATAACACTAGCCTCCCCATTTTGGATGGCTTCAGTCCACAAGGTTATCACACTCTTAACCTTAAGAGTTTCAGCCCACAGGTTCTGTCACGTACCTGATTGGAGACTGAATGCATGAGGAGGCCTCCCTTGCACCTCGTGTCCCGAGGACTCTGGGGATGGGAACAGAGTCCAAGTAGACAGCGAGTGGCACGGGTGCCAGTGGTGATAACACTGTGCAAGCTGAAACCCAGGTGCTGTAGTAGAACCGGGCAAAATCCGAAATCCAGGTCAACGAGCCAAGGTCACACCAGTCGGGCAGGTACAGTACACAGGGATGAGGCAGAGGCAAAGTCCAGTAAACAATCCAAGGTCAGGGGCAGGCGGTAGGCAAGAATGGTCAAGGCAGATCCGGGTCAAAGTAAAGTAGGCAGGTAAATCACAGGACACAGGAACACAGGAGAGCTGAAGAAAATCCAGCAATATGGAGGCATGCAGGCTGAGCTTATATAGTGGGAGTGATAAGGCCAGTGTGTAACTTCCTGTGCACCATTTGGCAGGCTTTTTCGCGGCCGGTCCGTGGCACGCGCATGCACGTTTCCCAATGGTATGGAAAATGGGACTTTGCGCATGCGCAGCAGCAGGGGTTTGCTGACAGGTTCCCAGTAAAGTTCAACTGTTTCACAGCACCAGTACTTTTAGTCTGCTCCACAGCATTGTCTGCAAACATTAATCAGTCCCTGTAGAGCCAGGCACCATCGGATCACCCTGGCCTTCGTTCCCTTATCCTGTCACAAGTAATATAGAAGGGAATCCAAAGCCCGCTTTATGGCTAGACACTCCCGCTCGATTATGGCATAGTTCCTTTCAGCCGCGGTCAACTTCCGACTATCGGATGCTCTTCTTCATATATGACTTGTGACAGAACAGCTCCTAATCCCACATCAGAGCTACCAATACAGGGTGTTGGCATAGTGCCGATTTGAGCTCCTGAGAGGCCTTTTCTGCATCCGCATTCCACTTCTATGACCGACTTCCGACCTTTAGTCAAGTCGATCAATGGAGCAGCCAGGGTGGCAAAGTTTGGTACAAACCTTCTGTAGTACCCCACCATGCCCAGGAATGTCCGTATCTGCTTCTTTGTGAGGGGACAGGGCCTGGTCTGTATAGCCTCTACCTTGCTCACTTGTGGTTTCACCAGCCCACTTCCCACAATATACCCCAGCTATTTTGCTTCCTCCATTCCTAAAGCACATTTTTTAGGGTTCACCGAAAATCCTGCTCTCCACAGAAAGTCTAAAACTGCCTGGACTTTGGGCAAATGGGATTCCCAGTCTCTACTAAAAATGACAATGTCATCCAAATATACTGAAGAAACATAATACCGGTCAGGACGTAAAACCCTATCTATGCTGGAATGTGCCTGGAGCAGTCTGTAGACCAAAAAGGCATTCCACCCCTCTGGGGTGGAAAAAGCTGTTTTCTCCCTTGACTTTTATAATATCCAACCTATATTCATTATATATTGTTTGAGTGTACTCATTGAAATATATTGGTATGTATTATTAATATGGTGGGTTTATATTTTAAGTACATAGAATTAAGTGGATATACAGGATTTTTATCAGTGAAACTAGATGTGGAGAACCACTGTGTCTCGGTGCCAATCACGTCGCTTTCAAAGTATTTGGAGGAAAAATGTTAATTGCCATGGTTTAGACTTTCTTAAAGCTATATATCTAATTAGGAGTCAGTAAGTTGGACAGATGCTGTCACAGAATGGACCACCATATTATATTTATGGCTTTGTCCAAGGCTTAGGTCAGAGGTTATCTTTTATGAAAATAGTAGAATTTAATTAAAAGTCCAAAATGGTTATACAGTCCAATAGTGCCCCCTTTAGGTGATTGCGAGGAAGAGATACATAGTAAAATGATGTACTCTGACATCATTAATGACGTGGAAAAAACAAATCCACGCCCACATTCGTTGGGGATAAAAGTTTAATGGAAGTTGAGAGGGGGAGATCCAAAAGAGAAAAAGCGAGAAAGCAAGTACATACCAAGGTTAAAGGTCGGAAGCTGATGACGGCTGACCAAGGGAACTGAATTAAAGAGAACCGGACCATCTCTTGTTTCTAAACTGTGACACATTTAAAACCTTATTTCATTGGTTACATTGATATTTTTGGAATAATACCCTGTGGTTATATTTTATACATTACCTGTGTGATCAATAATATTGGAATTTCTGATCCATATTCTGTGTTTTGTCACCAGTCATATTTTGACATTATTCTGCACTGATTTTATTTTTAATTAATATATATATTTTTGCACAAAAATTTTATTCATCTTGTCTTCAAGTAAGCGCAAATAAACAAACTCAAGTAATTTTGATTTGTGGACATAAGTTGGGAATCTCCTTCATTATATATCCTTGCTTGTTTTCATCATATAGAAAAACTGTTATTTTAGCAGTATAAACATTCTGACAGGATTTTAACAAGTTAACATGGTATAACTGATATGGCTGCCTTTTGACTGGTTGGTGGACTTTATAATTCACCTCCACTTTTTCCACAATCTCAAATGGGCCTTGCCATCTGGCCAAGAACTTACTTTCGACTGTGGGAATCAGTAGCGCCACTCGATTCTCTACTTGGAAGTGCCTCACTTTAGCAGATCTATTATAGACCCGACGTTGAGCCTCCTGAGCCTTTTGCAAATGTTCCTTGACCAGTGGCATTACACTTATGATCCTTTCCTGCATTTGGGAGACATACTCAAGAACACTTTTCTGCTGAACCTGTTCGTTTTCCCATTCTTCTTTGACAAGGTCAAGCAATCCATGAGGTCTCCGCCCATATACCAACTCGAAGGGCGAGAACCCAGTGGAGGCTTGAGGCACTTCTCTTATGGCAAATAGGAGTGCTGGTAAAAGGCAGTCCCAGTCCTTACCATCCCTTTGAACCACTCTCTTGAGCATAGTTTTTAGGGTCTTTGTCAGTATTTGGATATGCAGAGCATAAATGCAGGGGCACACACTTTGGGACAGCGTACTCAGGAAAAGAATCAGGCACAGATTCCAAATACGTGGAACAAAAAAGTAAGTCCAATAATCATAGAAGCATAAGGTCAGGGCAGGCAGCAAAGGATCAAACTCGATAAATTAAGCAAAGGTCAGGTAACGGAATCACATGGCTAGCAACTGGAACACACTGTGGATAGCTCTGAAACAAGTGAGCACTCTCTCTGGATCCTTGCAGCTTTATAGTGATTAAACAGGAAGTGATGTCAGGAGGTGTGGCAGAAAGGAGGGCAATTCCTGTCTATAACAGGAAGCACTCCAGTGCTTCCATTTTGATGTAAGGATGCCATTAAACATGTGCAAGAGGCCTCACTATTTTCATGCGGGGAAGGTATAGGACACAAGTCACTGACAAGAGTGCCAATTACCGACATGCTGTGAGTGCGAGGACCCCCGCGATTGATACAGGTAAGTTGAGAATTGTGACAGTCTTATTAAAATGTTCCACCAAACCATCCGTCTGTGGATGGAAGACCAACTGCTTAATCTCAAATAGTTTGCACACATCTGCCATAACTCTTGACATGAACAGCGTGTCCTGGTCCGTCAGCAGCTCCCTAGGAAAACCGGCCCACGAAAACATCAACAGCTCACGAGCAATCGTTTTGGAGGAGGTATTTTGCAAGGGTATCGCCTCAGGGTACCGGGTGGCATAATCGAGGATCACCAATATATACATATGACCTTGAGCCGACTTTATCAGGGGACCCACAATATCCATTGCAATCCGTTCAAATGGGACCTCAATTATAGGCAAAGGGACTAGAGGTCTACGAAAGCATGTTATAGGGGCGGTTAACTGACAGGTGGGACAGGAGGTACAGTACTTCTTAACCTCTGCTTTCAGACCAGGCCAGTAAAACCGGTCGGTGATACTCGCCTCCGGTTTCCCAGGCGCCCCCAAAACAACATTATGTGCCAGGTCAAGAACCTTTCTTCTATACTGTTCTACAATCTCTTTACGTATTTTGGTGACTCTATAAGGTACGTCATTATTGATTGCAAAGTAAGGCGATCGCTCATTTGCACCAGGCTCCTGGGGAATTCCGTTTATGACAACCACATGTTCCCATGCTCGGCCCAAAGTAGGGTCCCATTTTTGGCATGTTCCAGAATCGCCCTTGGTAACATCCAAATCAGGCAGAGCAGGAATAGAGGTGGTTTTCTCCCCCAAGCATAACCTGTAAAGGAAAAGTTTCATCATCCTTAGAGGTCGACTCGGACCCTGAACCTGGTGTTTCTTCATTAATGACAGAATTATCATTATCAGTACCAACTAAATCATGAAGATTATCATCAACATCTGTTAGTTCAGGCAGTTCTGTGTTATTCCCCTCAGCGTCAGAGGGGGAGGAGTAATTTTCCCCCAAGTCTCTAGGGGCGCACACAGTTCTCCTCGTACATGTTCCCATAGTTCAAAAAATAAGGGGCAATCCTGTCCCACTATAATGTCATGCACCGAATTTCTTACCATCCCCACTTCTTGGGTAACAGAGCCACAGGTAGTGGAAATGGATACCGGGATAAGAGGGTATTCTCAAGTGTCCCCATGAATACGCACAACCCGTAAAGTCTTGCTTACCGGGCCGATTCTACCAACTATCCTGGTGTGGACGAGTGTTACCATGCTTCCTAAGTCCAACAAGGCCCTTGCCGGTAGGAGATTCACCCGCACCTCACACTCAAATCTTCCCTCACCAAGATTGAGGTTGGTAGTGCAAACTGCAAGCATACAACGATTCCCTCTGAAGAACTCCACATTCCATAGGTTCCTCCTGCAGTGAACACTATGCTTGGGTATGTCCCCAGGAATGACACCGCCAACATTGAACATCCTCCCTTCTCCGAACAGTCCTCCGTGGAGTTGGTAAACAGGGCTCTCAGTCTTCTTGTATGCTGATTCCAGGTGTTCGCTGAACTTCCTTTCGAAAAGTGGCGGTTGTTTGGGTCGCCCGTGGCAGTATGGGTCCTCGTCGTCGTCCTCCCCCACGGTGTATTTTTCTAACGCCTCTACCAGTTGATCTGGAGTCTGGGGGTCTACGAGGCTGACCCAGAGCTGAAGGTCACTTGGTAATGAACCTCAGGTATCGGTCCAGCATGACTCGATCCACCATCTGTGACCTAGACAATGTCTCTGGCTGTAACCATTTCCTGACTAGCTGCAACACGCCATATATCTGGGACCTGGGTGGCTGCTCTGGACGGTATCTCCAGTGGTGCACTCTTTGTGCCCGGACAGCAGTAGTCACCCCCAAGTGGGCCAGAATTTCTGCCTTCAGTCTGTCATAGTTTTTAGCATAAGTAGGTGGCAAATCAAAATAGGCCTTCCCCCAGTGAGCTGGCCTCATCACCCACTGGTGATGAGGCCAGCCCACTGGTCTTGGGACCATCCCTCTCTTTCTGCTGTCCTCTCAAACGTGGTCAGGAAGGCCTCTACATCATTGTTTGGGGTCAGCTTCTGCAAGTAGTAGCTGGTTCTCACAATTACCTGGTTGCTAGGGGCAGCAGCCATTTGGTCACACTCATGATAGAGCCGCTGTATTGCGTCCTGCAAAACCGCCAACTGGTTTTGCATAGCGTCCTTCTGAGATTGCTGTGTCTGTATCAACAGAGCCTGAACTTCTTCATGGCGGCGATTTGCTTCTGCAAAGGCTGCTGCTAAATGCAGGTTGGCTTCCTCCTGACGACAACATGACAATACGACAAGAGCGCAAAAACCTTGATAATGTAAAAAAAGAACCATCTGTCTCTATGAAAAGAGGTGCAATAAGGTTACTTACATACTGGAAGCTGGAGGTAGGACAGCAGAAAGAGAGGGCCTTGACAGAAGACCGAGGTGTCTGGTGTGAGCAATGCTAATAATGTGCTACAGAAGCAATGCCGTGATGATCTCCTTGATGTCCACGATACTGGTGTGTGGAATGCAAGGCACAATCGAGGAGAGAAGCGAGGGATAAGCCACAAGGGCTCAATGCTCTGCGTGTCTCCCTGACAGGTCCACAATCGAGTCGATCGTGTCGCAAAGTAAATGCAGCGAAGAGTAGGCTGTTCACACTCCGGTCGGCACTGAGTGCTATTGATGACAGGAGAGCCGCTAAGTGTGTGGATGAGGTAGCCAGTGAGAGTTTGTGCCGGCAGTCTTGGGATCGTATGGCAGCAGAAATTAACTAAATGTTCTTGTCAAAGTGTTGGGCAGCAGCAGGGAATTAAGTAAAGGGTGGTGATGGGTAAAACGGATGGAAGGAGCAACGCGTTTCGAAGCGTACCTATTTTTCAAGCTCTACGAAAAGCAATGTTGGTTAGCGGGAGAATGTGTGGTGTTTAAAAATGACAGGTGGGTGGAGCTACAGGCAATTAGCGTCTGGACCGCGATGTGGAAGAATCGTGAAAAATAAAAATAAAACCTAACATATACCACCGAAGTCCAAAGGATACAGGGAAGTGATCAATAATAATGGGGTGGTAAGGGACCCACTGAACAATGATGACAAGAAATAGATCAAGGGAACAAAAAGGATAAAAATACGAATAACAGTTAAAATTAATGTAGAGATTAAACTATTATGTATGTAAATGAAATGAGTGAGAATGCTTTATTTAAAGACAAACTAATCAAATGCTTTTAGTATCTTAGCTTTCATTGTATAATTTAAAATATAATTAAAAACATTACAATATAATGAGGTCAAAATTATTTAAAAAAATTAAAAACCATCGTAGCAGACCTGGAAAATTGTAGTGTGGTGAGGAATGTGATTATGAAAATATCTCACGGCACACTAGTGTGCCGCGGCACAGTGGTTGAAAAACGCTGTATTAGAGGATTCCAATGAACGTCCCTAGATTATGTATTGTTTGATTGTTAGCAGTATATGGTTGGGAGTATACACATGTACTGCTGCAATTGAATGGTCATGTAGCCCGATCGGTTGTTGGGCTGGGGTGAGCTGGAAAGCTTATATTAATGTTAGGATTTCCAACTCTTCATTAAGTCCTGTATTAAGTCGGTAAATCCAATAAGTTTCTTGTTTGGATAGACGTTGAAAACGCTCAGGAGGAGAATAATGGTCTGGGATGTGTTCTATAGCAAAGATTTGGAGGTCTTGGATTCTTTTACCATGTTTCTGGGCAAAATGCCGTGGGACGCGGCGGTCATAATTGCCATCAGCGATGAGTCGCCTGTGTTCGCTTATTCTTAATGGGCGGATGGTGCGGCGACATATAACAAATTGCATGGACATTTAAGACCGTACACAACGTGGTCGTGTGAGCAGGTGATGAACTGTTTGATTGGATAAGTGTTATTTTGATGGTCTGTGAACTAGGATTGGCCGTGTATGATAAACTGACATGTAAGACACCGTGATTTCTTACATTGGAAGGTGCAGACTCTGTTGTCAAATCTTTGATGTGGTGTGTCCTTGACACCGAAATTATGGCTTCTGTTTCAATATTTTTATTGTTTAAAACAAAATAGACATAGACAATGGGTTCACAGTGCTCCAAATAGGAGTTAGTCAAGGAACAATACAAACATAATGAATGCAAAATCACATCCTATGATATGTAACATCAAGAGCAGGCAGGTGTCTCACCTGTAGTCCTGTGACAAAAAAATCACAATTTGTGTACCATCAAAGTGAACAGGTCTTACACCTCGTAGAGGAGAACCCAGGAAGAGAAGGTAAGACCAAGGGGGAAGGGAAGAAGAGGGGGCGAGGTAGAGACCCCCCAGGGAGAAAAGAAAGAGGAAGGAAGCAAGAGGGGAAAGGGGGAAGAGTGAAGGTATCCCTCATACCAATAGTGTTGGCAGGTCCCACCTCGGACCGTCATTCATTGTTTTTGACCAGCAGCAGAGTCGGCCACGCCCCTCCTCTAGTACCCGAGCCATTTCAAAGATCAGACCCCATCAGATACCACGGTAGCTCATTGGATCCATGTTAGGGTTGCGATACCGGAGCCAAGGTTCCCAGATATCAGCATTTGTGACATTTATAGAGCAGCTCGCCATATTCTTCCACATCTGTTGACAGTCCTTTGCTACCCATTTCTGTTGTAATTTGGCCTCCCAGCCTCCGACATACCCTGTTTCCCTGAAAATAAGACCTGCCCCGAAATTAAGACCTAGTACAATTTTTGGGAATTGCTAAAATATAAGACCTACCCCGAAAATAAGACCTAGTTGCGACCTTTCCCAGGGCCGGTGGTGGCATAAAGGGG